>NW_005187578.1:669741-691824 GCF_000239375.1 Pundamilia nyererei | reverse complement strand
ACTCTGGGATTTTGAACGTATCAGTCCAGCTCTCTGCAGGTCCAAAGTCCACTCTGTATGTTTCTGTTCAGGTTTCTCTGCAGACTTTCATCATGAAGGTCTCCTCTCAGCCAACCCTTTCAGTGTTTGAACTCTGAACTTTGCCCCTGCTGCAGAGGAAACTCCTCAGCCTCGGGTTTTTTAGCTTTTCAAGAAACTTTCTTGAAATTTTCCCGACTGACTGCAGCTTCATTCAGCTGGAAACGATTCCAATGACACCATCAGAGAGACACTGACAATAGTGTGCACGTCTTCCTTCACGTCATCACACCGTCTGTAATATGTTCTCTAAAATGTCCCATGTATGAAAAGCAGATTCTGTGCGTGCTCTTTTTGGTTGTGTTGCCAAGCTGATGTTAATCACGCTCCAGGATGAAATCCTTTGTGCTGCATTTCCACACCAGCGACCAAACATCCCTCTTGTTGGTTTAAATTTGAATAGGAAAAGATTTTTCCCATCGTGATCCTGTTTGCAAGGCGAACAAAAACGTGCAGCATGTGGACGAGCACGCAATTAAAATTCATCTGAATGTTCCGTGAGCTTTTAAAGGTTAATTTATATGTTTATTATCTTTAATGTGACGATCACCTTTTGTCTGTGGACATCACCTCCTAATTAGATTTTCTCCTGCAGAACACACAGATTAATTAAGCCGGTTCACGACTGACGTTCTTCTCTCTGTGTGTTGAGAGGCTGTCCCTGGAGGAGGCCGGAGCTGAGCGCCGAGTCCGTCCCCGGCGCCGCCACGACCGTCGGCGCCCACAAGCTGCAGCCCTGCGTCCTCGAGCTGTGCAAGTTCTTCTCCCAGTGCCTGTGCAGACCCTTCAGCCACAAGACGCGCATGAAAAGGTCGGCAAATTCCCCCTGCTGCCTCCAGACAGCACCGCTGCAGACGGCGGTTTGAATTGTACTCCTGCTCAGTGTCGCATCACTTATTTCTCTCAGCTGCTGCACTTCTTTAGGTGGCCACAATAAACCCCGGCAGTGTAAGGCAGAGACACACACAGGTGGACAGAAATTACAGGGTGAAGCTTTCTGAAGTATTCTTAACAAGAATGAGTGGCTGACGTCATTCGTGACAGTTCACAGCAGCAAATGTTAAAATGAAGCCGTTTGTGTTCTCGATCTAATGAGCACTGCTCAGAAAATGAGAAGAAATCATGCTGGGTATGTACACTGAGAAGGACCGGACAATGTGTTATTCATGCTGTTTGATGGAAACAAAGATTATCGACCTGCAGAGGGCTGGATTTAAAAAAACCCTGAAAATCAAAGTGAAACAATGATGCGACAGGTCAGTCGAGTTGGCTGAAACTTTAATAAATTGCAACAACTCAAAATGATGCTCAGTAGTTTCTTTTGGCCCCCATGTGGTTAAATACAAGCCTGACATCCCAGATCTGAGCCGGGGCATCACTGAGCTCCTGGTGTAATCCTTGTGGCGTCAGAGGTGCTCTGACTTTTCTTACCCTGCTTGTTTGAGGGTTAACGCCTGTGCCATTCTCCTGGTTTGGGGCTTACAGCTCTTATTATGAATGATGAAGAAGAAAAAAGAGCGAGTTACCTTCCCCAGGATCCGTGCTGGAGCCGGGTCAGAGGAAGAGGCCAGACAGCTGTGGCTCTTTGGCCTGATCGCTCAGCAGGTCGGGCTGTGGAGGTGAAGTGGTCTGTGGGCCGGGCAGCGTTCAGGGTGGAAGTCCTGGTGGTTTAATTGCCCTGCTGCCAAAACCTTTTTTTTCCTTTCTGTTTGACGCATCTGAAGTCACCTGAGAGGGACACCTCCTAGGTGAGGTGTTTCAGGCATGTCTTACCTGGTGGAGACCCCCTGGGCAAACTCAGGACGTCCTGGAGAGATTTATGTCTGTCCGCTGCTTTGGGAATGCTTTCGTGTGATCAGAGGCCGTGACCACCTCCATGTGAAGACTGTATTTGCTTGCAGGTTAATCATCAATTAAAATGTATATTTTTCATTTTGAAATTGCTCGGACATGTGGCTCAAAACAAGCCTGATTTCTGTCTGTTGAAAGCTGAAGTTCCCACTCACGGCGAGCTGACTCTGAAGCAGAAGCTCAAGGTCAGCGCTTCATGCTGTCATCTTGTCTTGCAGGTACTGTGACGACAGCCACCTCTGGTATGAGAAGCACACCTCTGAAGTGTGTCGGCGGGTCAGGAGGGTCTCCTTCTCCAGAAGTAAGTGGACAGCATGAGTCATTGACCTGCCGGGCTCTGATGCTCGAGGCTCCCTGTGCAGTAAAACCAACACCTGCAGCAGCAAATTATAAACTCAGCGCTTCAGCCTGATACAGCCGTATGAAAGAGTTTGGGCGCCCCGGGGCAAACTGCATATTTTATTGATGTTTGAAGAGAAAAGGAGTAAACTTTTCAAATCGGTAAAATATTTCTGTGAAATATGCAGTCGGCCACAACACTGGATCTCTGCTGCCCTCGCCTCCGTATATTAGATTAACTTTTATCTATTGATTTTGTAGGAGTTTGTTTAGATTTTGACCAAGAAACTTGAAGGAAACATGCACCTCCAAAATGTTTGAGCTAACAGGAAAGAAAGTAATAAAAAATAGACATTTTCACACTGAGAACATGAAGACATTCATAGTGACGAGCGATGTTAAAGATTTTAAAGCAGTCTGATCACGTATGTTGAAAGGAGTCAGATAAAACAACTGATGTTGATCCAAATCCTGAAGGTGCTGGTTTGAAACTGCAGAGCACTGAGGAGTTATTAGATGTATTACTGAGTCTCAGTTAAACCTTCTGTATTTAATTCATCTCATATACACTGAGAATGTGATGGATCAGACAGTTTTTTTTCTTTTTGCTCTGTATGATGTCATCTTGTAGTATGAACCACGCCCACTTTATGGGGCAGCCAATGAGGAGAAATTTGGCTCAAAGGAGGAGGAGCAAAAACTGCTGGTTTGAGTCAGAGGATGGACTCAGTAGCTGCACCGAGGCTCAGCAGGAGTTAAAAGTGATTAATTTAAACAGTTATTCATGCAAAGCTACTCAAGTATCAGCATGAGGCATAAAAGAAACATGTGGAGCTGTAAGTTTAACATAGAAAATAGTGGCTATGGCGTGAGGAGTTTGGAAGTACAGGAAAGATGTGATCTTATTAAGTACAAACGGTGAACTGTTTCTCATATCGGTGATTTTAAGCTATGCTGTCACCTTATGATAGAAGATGAAAATGTTTTAGGATAGTATTCATGTTGTGCTCTTCTAAGCACTGCAGGAAAACCCAGGGATGTTTAATATTCCTAAATATATGGATAGGATGATCGGCGGGTTTCTGTTTGGGTTCCTCGGTGTGGAAGGATCTGCCAGAGATGAGAAGAAGAAGCTAAAACCTTTACTAGGTTTTAATGTTGGAGTGAGAAATAACGAGGAGTGATTACCAGAGGATCTCTCAGGCTGCTTTTGTGTTTCATGGTGAGAAATTGCTCACAAAGAGGAGAAAACAGGGAGCGATAACAGCGATAACTTAATTCAGAAAGCATTTAATGACAACAGGCTGACAAAAACATTCACAGTTTTCATGCTTACCCTACAAAGCTCTGCTGACCGAGAACAGAAAAATCAAATCTCACTTTAATTTTGCTCTGTTGTTACTCAGAGAGTCGTCGTTGATCATCTGAAGCTGATCTGAAGTCTGGGTGCGCTCGTCTGTACTTGGAACTGATTAAAGAGGCGATCAGCGCCGACTAGAAATGAAAGGCTGCTGGAGACCAGGAAGATGAAAGATTAATCACCCAACTCTCAATTTCTCTTATTTATGCAGCAAAATGTTCCCACCGTGGAGCCCAGCTGCTGTAAAGGAAAATAGTTTACACATAAACAGCAACGTTACCCAGCTGACCAACATAGATGAACTTATTCCAACATGTGGTTTAAACCCGCGCTCTTGTTAATGGCCAGCAGGAGGCGACTCATCCGCTCAATCAAATCATAACCTCGGTAAATTCTGAGTTAGTTTATGTTCTCAGTTGCTTGTTCAAGTCTTCCTAAGTACCACATGATGATCATTTTGTAAACTATGGTTTGCATTAGCTTCCAGTAGAATATAAATCAGGGCCCGCCTTACCGCCTGACCGACGTGTTGCAGAATCCCTCGGTTTCCCAGTCGGATCCATTCGTGCAGTTTCTGGGAGATGTGGTTGGTTCCGAAGCATCTGAGCTGCCGTTTGTGAGTCTTGCAGCATTTAGAGAATTACTGGATGTGCGAAAGACGTAAAAGAAGCTTTCTGTGGCTGCTGCTGGAGATGTGTGACATCATGAAATATGGCCGTAGCTTCCAGTTCTGTCTGCATTCTTTCTTCCGGTAGGAAGCGAAACCTGGTGTGCAGAAAAGCCCAGACTGTATAGAAGTCTATGAGAACATGGTTCTCCTGCTCAAAGAGTGTAAAGCCGGGTCTGTCTCAGTAAGCATGCAGAGAATACAACATGATGTTGATTTGTTGGTTTCTGAGCTGGTTGTGTATAAAATATGGAGGAAGCATCTGAAATGTCACCCACTGATGTTTCACTCTTAGTGTTCCATTAAATAAAATACATTTTATTCACATAGAGCCAAATCACAGCAACAGTCGCCTCACCGTGCTTAATATCGCGAGGTGAAGACCCGACAATGATAATCAAAATCAAATAAACTCAAAATTTATTTATATAGCACATTTAAAACAACAGTTTTGATCAAAGTGCTCCACAAGTTAGGAAATAAATAAAATAAGACAAATTTACTGTGGTGGGGCGTGGTCTCCGGTGCCGTGCAGGCAGGGCGGACGCACCTGCACGGCACCCTTAATCACGCCCGCCGAGTTAAAAACACGGGGACTCGGGGGTTGGGGTGTGTCGTGGTGTGACAAGTATTGAATAAAATGGCTGAAACCTATGATCCCTGGACCCGCCGAGTCTCATTCACACCATAGAAACCAACCAAATGATAATCAAAATATTTTACGTCAGAGCCAGAGTAAAAAGGTGGGTCTTTAAACGAGATTTAAAAGGTCTCAGAAGAGCGAATGAGAGCTGCAATAGCAAAGACTCGATCACCTCTGGTTTTCAACCCAGACTTAGGTTGCATTAAGAGCATCAGGTCAGAAGATCTTAGTGCTTTTTTAGCACGGGGCAGTGTTATTTAAGATTTTATAAGCGAGTAAAAGAATTTTAAAATCAATGCGAAATTTCACAGGAAGCCAGCGTAAGTTAGCTAAAAATGGAGTCATATGATCACGCAGTCTGACACCTGATAAAAGGCTGCAGCAGCGTTCTGTACTAACTGCAGACGCTAAAGAGAGGAGTGAGGGAGGCCTCAGTAGAGGGAGTTACAATAGTCCAGTCTAGAGGTAATGAATGCATATGGTCCAATTTATTTATGTAGCAGATTTAAAGCAAAGTGCTAAAATAATCAGATGAGATGAAAACATGACAGGACACGATGACGGCAATTAAGAAAGGAAACATAAAACCTATTGAAGAAGAACACTACACTGAGTACAATGCTGAGCCGTTTTTCCTTATTCAGAATTTGTGGCTAATTATCGTAAACATGGACGCTGAGCTGTTATCAGAAAAGGGTTAAAACGTGAACACAGACGCTGACATCGACCCGGGAACCTGCACAGGGAGGTGAGTGAAGGACGGCAGGTCCTCTAAATGCCTCGCGTGCTTCAAAACACCAAGATGAAAATGATGAAGACGACGCCCAGATCCAGAGGGTGACGTCACAGTTGCTGCTTCCATCTTTAATATACAGTCTGTGTAGGCCTTTTAACAATAACCAGGAGAAAATCTGACGAGTAAGGACCGAGAAGTGAAAGCCTCAAAGATGAGGTCATTTTGTAGTTCTATAATGACTTGTTGTTTCCTGCTTCATCAGTAAAGCTGGTACGAGAGTCGATCCATGTTGGTGCATTTAAAGCACACCGGATAATTGGGAGCTCGCTTCCATCCTTCACCTGTGCTGATGGCGACGTGTCGGCCCGTATCACAGCTCATTAGAGCAGCAGCTCTGCAGGAATCTAATGGGCTCAAGAGGTTGTGGAGAGAGTCGCCTCTTTCCCGGCGTCTGACACGCCGAACGATTCCAGCGGCAGGCCGTCGAGAGGCCTGTCAGCTCAGTCCTCCGGCTCTCATTAGACCTCCGGGTTTATTTTTAGACTCCGATAAACCTGATTAGAAAGTGACATGAAAAGCAGCGAAGGCAAAGATTAAAAACTCTCAGCTAACAGCACAACATCGCAGAAGCTCCGGCTCATTTATGGGGAGCAAACTCAGGGTTGTTGGAGTTTTATGGGTAAGATTTCAAGCGAGATCGCATTCCTTTCTCCACATAATGCTTATTTTATGATTAAGATAAAGAAAATAATGAAAGAAAATGTGGAAAAGATGACAGCTCTGCGTCGTCAGTATAATCTGTTTCATATAGTCATCATTTATTCAGTATGTGTGAGACCTTTGCTTTGAGCATGTTTGATCATTAATAATTAATCGTTGGTGGATCATCACAGAATGCTTCAGGTGTTCAGGAGGCAACGATATCGAACACGATGATGCAACTTTTTACAAGATAAGCATGAAAAGTCATGTGATGTCGTTGCAATCCCGTCACTGGAGGATCTTGAACGATGGGTCTGTAAAAACCAGGCTACCAGCCATGCGTTTTATAGCCAGGCTATGAAAACGGAGTCAGGCACCTGCGAGCCTAATCTGAGGGTAAAGTCCTCCTGCAGCTCTCCCCTCGCTGCCTATAGCACCTCCCACAACAACAGCATGCCCACTATTTGAATTATTTTTGATTTCATTGAAATTAAAATCTTTTTTTAAGCTCAGTAAATATGCTGGGGATGACCTGCTTCCCTGTGTGGAGGAAGTGTTTCAGGCTCTTGTTCCCACCCTCGGCCACGAGCTGTGGGTGATGACTGAAAGAGTGAGATGGTGGATACATCCTGCAGAAATGAGCTTCAGAGTAAAGCTGATGCTCCTTTGCTATGAAGAGAGCCAGTTGGGGGTTTGGGCATCTGACCAGGATGCCTCCTTGGTCAGGTGTTTCATGTCCTACTGGGAGGAGACGTCCAGACACACTGGAGAGATGGTTTCTCTGGAAAAGCTGGAGGAGGTGCTGCTGCACCCGCAGCCTGACCCTGACTAGAAAAGCAGCAGATGATGGAGCGATGCATGAAGCTACGATTATGGAACAAAATCATTCTGATCGTTTCTTCTTCTGTGATCGAGGAGCCCTGTGGGGATCCATGCACGGAGGCTGACTGCCTCCATCGGAGGTGGAGAACGAGTCACTCACGGCACTTCACAGTGACTTTAGTGACTTTATCTTTTTATTTTTAAATACTTAAGAAGATAAATCCCATTTATACTAAAAGCTCCTTCAGATAAGTGATCTCAAGCTTCAGTTTAAATGTGCTGCTGTTTTTCCTGGACTGGAGACGACCAGTGTGGAGACGAGAGCTCGCTAAAGCTTTTTAAACCTTTCTACACTCGGGCTCATGACAAAACTTCATGACAGGTTCTCCTCAAAGTTCGGATTATGATCCCAGTGAAGATAAAATGGTGGAAAACTGTTATTAACAGGAAGAAGGATTTTTAAGAGGTTCAGGATTTTCTTCCTTCTGTTCAATTCAGCTCAGTTTTATTTACATAGAAGCCACAACATTACCTCAACAATCACATGACCCCCTGTGAGCAAGCACTTGGTGACAGTGGGAAGGAAAAACTCAAGCAGGAAGAAACCTCCAGCAGAACCAGGATCAGGGCGGTGCAGCCATCTGGGGTGAGGGGAGGAAGACAGGCGAGCCACAGATTAATAATAAATAATGATTAAATGTAGAGAGGTGTTTAAACACAGAGAATGACGATCAGTGACGAAGAAACACTCAGTGCATCGTGGGAAAGCCCAGTCACTGCTGACGTCACGATTAAGACAAACGAAAGGGTTTGAGTGGTCATATCAATATTTAAGGTGTGTTCAGAGACAATTTATGATGTGAGAAAACATTCCACCTTAAGAGCTGCCAGCAGCTGCCGGTTCCCTTTGACTGACTTTGATTCTACACCCTGAACAGTGGCTGATGGAGATGAGGGTGGAGAGACGCATCATTAGTGTGTAATCTCTCCAAAGGTATGAAAAGAGCTGCAGCTCGTGAACGTGTGTCATACTTAAAAGAAGAAGAAGCTGAATCTGTGCAGGGGTGATGCTCGTGGTAGATCTCATTAAAGAGTCGCTCGACTCCTCTCGAGTGCAGCAACACTGACGTGATAACGAGTAAATATTTGGCAGCTGGTAATAATGCAACAGTGCAGCAGTGATTAGTTGGGTCTGTCTAATCTTTATCAGCCTGATTGATCCACGAGTAAAAAGTGCAGTCAGTCGCACGCTGAAGGAATGACAGGAAGTTTGAAGCTCTTCCTGAGCTGGGAGGCCTGCTGACGTCCTTCAGGCTGAGATCAGAGCTCAGAGCTTGTCACACTCCTCCTATTGTGTCCACTGACCAAAGGAACAGAGGGTGTTTTGAGGAGTGCGACCCCTTTTTAATGTGGTATGCTGTGGTTGCCTGCACTGTAATAAATCCTTCACGTGATTCTGCTTGTGCGTGTTTGTGGAAACAGCCAGCAGCTCGGTTCGTTTCTCTTAAACACACTAAAATACGGATCATTCGTGGATTGTAATCGGAGGAAGCAGAGGGGAACGTTTGCCGTAGCTGGTTTTGTTTTGTCGTAAAACTCTGTGACCTGGCTGTAACCTTTCCTCCACAGACCTGAAACAGAGGTGCCTGACAAAGATGTGCAATAAACTGTGACCGGAGAGGAACAAAGAGCCGCTCATCATCACGAACTACGGCACGCAGCACGATTACGGAGGCCAGATCTGAGTCAGATTTCTGCATCTGCACGGGTTTGGAAACTGTTTACACGCTCACACAGCAGCACGGCTTCACATTCATCCCCGTTATCTACTCTGTGATTTCATTTACTTTGTATCTCCAAGAAGATGAAAAATAATTTGATTAATACTGGACTCTGAAATCTGCAACCCTCAGACTAAGTGTGGACTGTTTATCCTCAGATCAAATGAAGACTGTGAGGCTGATACAGTCTGAAATCTGAAGAAGAAGCTGTAGAAACCCAGAAACAGATGTAGGGTTTGAGGTTTTATGTCTGTTAAATAAACGTCTGGTAATTGTTGTATTTTTTTCTCATTGCTCGTTTTTGGATCTACGTTCAGCCTTAATTTGTTCAGATTAATCAAAGAGGTTTGGATCATCTGGACAGAGGAGGGAATTATTTCAGCCTGTCGGAGTCGATCCAGATCTGACTGTTCATGAGCAAAAAATGGTGAAGATGGGACATTTTCCTCTTACTATTAGTTATCAAAAATGTATCTGATCTAATCAAGATCCTTGTGGATCGGCAGGCTTGGAGCGCGAGGCGTGATCTCAAAGAAAAACCTGGAGTGTCAGATGACAGCCACGTATCCATGAAGCCTAAAACACCCAGAACAGAGTTATTATACTTCCTCATCATTCTAGTCAGCTTCCAGAGAGGATTCAGTTTAAGTTTGATTCTTTCATTTATTTATTGAGGGTATTTGTCAGACGTCAGGTTTCAGAAGTTCAGAGTCAACATCTGCTCCACAAAAACTCAAACTGGAGACGTTTTCTCTGCATTTTATTTGATTGTAGTTCGTTTTTCAAGCACATCTTATTGTTTCAGATTTTTAAATCTTTATTTGGTTTTCCAGTTGTCTTTTTCTATAAAGATGACGTAGGTTCAGATATAACCGATTACATATATGTGGAAAAAGTTAAACAGAATGAAATCCATCTATAGGATATCTGTAGGACTACACGTGGAGCTCAGCGGCCGTTTTTTTAGCCTAGTTTTAGTTCACTGGAGCAGCCTCAATCCAGAACTCTGTTTTAATTTTCAGAGATATTTATGAATATCCATGAAGAATCCACCGACTGTCAAACTGTTCACTCGCAGAGAATTTCACAGAGTTTTTTAGAAAACAGGAAACCAGCTGCTTTAGAGGAAAAAGAAACGATTCTCCTCCCTCTAAACAGAGCTGCTGCTGCCCCACTATCAGCCCCCTGTTATTAAACCCACAGCGGTCACGCCTCCTTCCTGCAGGTCATCATTGATCTGAACTCCAGGGGGATCAGATAAGTCCAGGTCGAACCCCAGGTCACAGAGCCAGCCCTCCTGCGGGGACAAAGACCACTCTGTGGGTCCCCCCTGTCAGGACCCCACCTGTGCTAAAGCCTGAAATACCTGCATGGAAAAAAACCACGATAAGCTCCTGCTCAGGTATCACCTGATAGCCAATAAGAGCTGACCTGAACAGGATAAAGGTACCCCCCACCCCCCAGCCCCAGAGAGATAAACAGTTTTTGGAGCTCAGAGTTTATTCTGTTAGACAACAAGCATTAAAAAGGGTTCCTGCCCACCGAGGTGCGTCTCACTCCTGAACGTGGCACCGAGTTTAATGCTCACTGAACAAACCAGAAATCCCACAAATAAGGTAAGAGTTTCTTTGCTGTTTAAATCTGTCTTTGGTTTGGTCAGAGTGTGTGCATGTGTGCATACACAGTATCAAACAGCACAGCTATAAAGTAAGGACGTATGAGTGTAACAGGCAAGGATAACGTTCATGTTAAGTCTTCAAAGCGCTCAACTTATCATTGCGTAACGTTGCCTCTGATCACTGGATATGTGAGACAGCTTAAAAATCAGTGCTGCAGCCCCTCTGGCCTTCAGCCTCTGACAGCTATCACAGCTAACAGAGGCTGATATTATTGAGCATTTTCACTCTGTAGTCAGAGACTAACTGATGGGTCTTTAGCTTTACACTGCACAGAATGTAAAGAGGTAATATCAAGGAAATGTTAAAGAAACTGAGAAGTTTCGTACGCTCATCATGAGCATGAATGTCATGGTGGATTGACTGTACACGGACGCTGTCCATCTGATCTGACTGAGCTGGAGCTGTTTTGCAAAGAAGAATGGGCAAAGATTTCAGTCTGTAGATGTGCAAAGCTGGTGGAGACAGACCCTAAAAGACTGGCAGCTGGAACTGCAGCAAAAGCTGGTTCTACAAAGTATTGACTCAGGGCTGAATAATTACGCACACCCCACTTTGCAGTTATTTCTTTGTAAAAAATGTTTGGAATCATGTCTGATTTTGGTTCCACTTCTCACGTGTGCACCACTTTGTGTTGGTCTTTCACGTGGAATTCCACTAAAATTGATTCATGTTTGTGGCTGTAATGTGGCAAAATGTGGAAAAGTTCAAGGGGACTGAATACTTTTGCAAGCCACTGTAACTCAGTGTTTGTCTCATTTGACCATAAAACATGCAGCTGAAAATTCATGGAGGCTTCTTTCTTGGTCAGCACGCTCTCGGTCCATGGCGATGTAAATCTCGCTTGAGCCTTGGTTAGTTCCTGAACATCCAGACTCTCATCTGAGGGTGACAGGGTGTTCTTCCAGATGTTGGCAAAGTGGTGAAACATCAAAATACGAGAGAAACTGCCAGTCGTAGTTAATCAGGATCACACGAGAAGTTAATAGACGTTGGCATTGTAAAGTCTATTTCAATGTCAAGACATTGTAGAACCTTTAGAATCACTTATTAAAAGGTTTAAGTGAGTGTACGGATTTTTCCTAATCCAAACAAAATACATTTAAACCCAGTCCTTGATTATTTTTTAGTGCAGTAAAGTTATATGCTGTGCAACCTTTCCACCAAAGACATTCGTGCTCATGATGAGTGTATATAAACCACAAACTATTTATTCCTGTTTCTTTAAAATTATAATCTGTGTAATGATGTGAAAATTTTCTGTGGATTTCTTTTATACAACCTGCATGAAAGAATTTTTAAAAAAAGTCAGATTAGCCTTTTGTAGTCCATCTTCAGGACTTTGTAGTTTCATCATGGCAGACCCACCTCAGCAAACCACACAGTTCTTTTCCTGAGTCCTTAAACTCTTCTTCACATCCCTCCACGCTGCCCTGGAGGTCATGTGACCAGTGAGACAGCAAATTTGGCTTTAGTGCAGAAAACATCATATATATAAATCAAGTGAAATAAATCAAGTCAAGTCCAGTCTTAAAGCCAACAATGAAGTTATCCTGACATATTTACAGGAAGTGTGCTCACTAATCCCCTCAAAGACATAAACATCTGATTTTACTCAGTAAACTAAATGAGAGTACTGATAACAAAAACATGTTTGCTAGCTAAAACCTCAAACACAAATCTACATGTAAATATTTTTGCCTCATTTTCAAATGAATCCGTCCGACTTAATACTAGAGGAAACATTTAATTGCTTAAATAAAGATGAATTAAAGTTTTAAGGGAACAGGATCCGATGCAAAAGTAAACTACAGCAGCTTTTCCTATGAAATATTTCCTGGATTGCACGGTACCTATCAGCATGCAGCATTCGTTGTTTTTCTGCTGCAGAATCCTTCATCATTGTTGTTGCTCTATTGATATCACTCCATAGATCATAAAAAAAGACTCGTCAGTGTCATCTGGATCCATTAATGTGCAGAGCTTTGAGGTCCCATTAAAGATTAAATATAAGTGCAATAATGAGACAGCTGACCTCCTGAGAGGCACTGATCACTTCCCTGCTCTTGGTGAAAAATGCTTGAGGCTTTAATAACGTTAATGAAACACTTCTTCACCTCATCGAGCAGACGGGAGCCACAGGTGAGCCGAACCGTTTGAAGCTGTTAGAAACATTGAAGTACTGAGCAGAGAAGGTGGAGAAGGGTCATCGTCCTTGTTTTTGTGTAGGAGTCAGCGCTGTAATGGCTGATGTCAGAGTATTTTCAGATGTTACATATTTGTTAAAACGCGTGACCTCTGTGGTGCTGTCTGATGACTTTGTTGCTGTGCTTTGGTCGATGATCCTCACCTTTGAGCGTTTGCAGGAATCACAGCGTTGTTGCTGCTGAGAGCAGCGGCTCAGTAAGCTTCAAACTGTGACCTCTTCTGGTTTTGCAGAGAATTACAGCAACATGCAAATCAGAATATGAAATTTACATTTACCATTTATTCAAGTCTGTTTCAGGAAGCAAGATCGGGGATGAGTGTAGTAATCTCAAATTCCCCAGAAACAAGCTGGGATGCTTACACTGACTCTGCACATGCTCAGTATGATACCCGTATATAAAAGATGCCCACTATGAAATATCAAATTTGTTTTGTATCTTCAGTGTTGTTAAAATGTTGGTATTTTGGAGGGAGAAGTGACCATATTTGCCTCAGAGTGGAGTGCTACTTTATCAGCTAATGCTAGCTAGCTTAGCTCGCAGTGTCTAGCTAGACCCGTTACTGGTTACCAAAGTAATAAAACAGTCTACTGGATGTAGCATACAACATTACAAGTACACCGACAGTTGAAATATGGTGGCGAAATCTGGTCCAGTGATTCAAAGTAGTGTGAGTGAGGCCTAGCACACAGCTAGCAGCTGCAAGTGTCCAGTGATACCTGTCAATCAACGTGGCCACACCCCTAAACTTAAACCTTACCAGCATCCAAATAAATAGGTTGGCATAAATGTCACCCTGTACAGGTACAGATGTTACGAAGGGTTAAACTACCCACAGAAACCGAAACTGTTTTTGAACCAGGCCGTTTATTTCTGTTCTGAACGCTGGAAACACTTTTGAAGCCAGCCTCTAGTGGACATAAGAGGGACTGCAGCTTTTGGTTTTTAAATGTTGAATTTATTTAATTTAATTGGATTAAGGGAGCAGGTAGTGATCCATAAACACATGGGGAGTGATAGTGGAGCCTATTGCAGAAAAACTATAGGGGATAAATCAGGGTCAAAAATCAGGGTCAATACTATGACCTCCAATGAAAATCACGATTAATTGAACATTTTACCTTGATTTTGATTATCATAATCAATAATCAAACACACACCTTGATAGTTTACCAGGTTTGCACTGTGAATGTGATCTAAAGCTGGCACATTTGCTGCGGTGATATGACTAACAGATTGGTGGGATTACCTTGGGTCACTGAAACCATTTTTCACGTGATTTTCTTCTTTATGTTTGATGTTGTCTTCAGTAAAGATTAAAATTATGTCCATACAACAGAAACAGCATTTTTAACTATAATCTTCATCAAAAAGGAAAGTTCGAAGTCTATTCTTAAAAGTAGAGAGAGGGTCTGTCGCCCAAACCCACACTGGGAGCTGGTTCCACAGGTGAGGAGCATGGTAGCTTTTAGAAACGCAGGAGCGACAGGTAAGCCTGATCGGATTTGGTCTGATATGATGAGCTTGTGCACCCGACAGGAAGTTGAATATGAAAAAAAGCTTTCTCCATCTGAACGCAGGTACGAGTCATGTTCCTGATGTATATGTTTCTGCTGTCTGCTCTTCCAAACGGTGAGTCCCTCTGTAAAACCACATTATATAGGATCCATTTACTAGTTCTACACTAATAATGGATTGCATTTATATAGCACTTTTCTAGACCCTCAGAGCGCTTTACATTCACTCTCACACACTGGTGGAGGAGGCTACAGTTGTAGTCACAGCTGCCCTGGGGCAGACTGACAGAAGCGAGGCTGCCATATCGCGCCATCGGCCCCTCTGGCCAACACCAGTAGGTGAAGTGTCTTGCCCAAGGACACAACGACCAGGACAGACAGAGCTGGGGATTGAACCGGCGACCTTCCGGTTACAAGATGAGCTTCCCAATCCCCTGAACCACGGTCGCCCCGATATACATACATATAGTTTTACCTGCTGACTCAAAGATTATAAGGATAATTTACCAATCATTTATTAACTACTAAAGAGTCAGAAATGCCTTCAAAGCATGAATAAATCTTTGTGTCAGATTAGTGGTTGAGCAGAAACGTTATGTCTCCTTTAGTTTATTCATCTGTGTGTGCTGATGTGGAAAGATTTACCTTTGGTGTTTTAAATGTTACATTTATGACCTTAATTGTTTTATTTATCCTTATCCAGCGCTTCCTGCCGGCTCCATCTTCTGTCCGGACCCGGAGGCATATCACATGACTGGTGAGAACAGAAGCAAACATTATGTAATAAAATGAACGGATAGATGGATAAAAATAGACAAAAACAGGACTGGAGGCAGAATGTGTATGAGAGGGGGTCAGAGGGCGTTACAGACTCTTATTGCTGTGGGGATGAAGGAGCTCCCGAAGCACTCAGATCTACAGTACAGTGAGAGGAGCCATCTGCTGCTCCTGTGCCCACCCAGGAGGCCACGGAGAGAGGGTCTACTTTAGTCCATCGCCCCCCTCTGCCACAGTTTTAAGTGAGTCCAGCCTCCTGCTGAGCACCAGGCTGGCGTTAGGCTGTTTGTGGTCATTTGTGTCATGCATTTCTTTATAAAATAGACATTGATGGTGACATGTCTGCTTTATGATCAGTCTCGTCCTCACATGTGGACCCCTGTGCTGCATCTTTAAATGAAGTATGGACTCAGGACTTTCAGTTTTTTCCAGCTGAGTTTTGCTGAGTCTTCGGTGTTACAACATGAGACTTAATTGTAGTGATAAAGGTACGGACTCGAAGCTGCGTTGTGTAAATTTCCTAAACCTTCATGGATCTACAGCAGCAGCAGTGTTCTCGACTTGGATAGCTCAAACAACAGTCGTAGACTTTCTGTGGCGTTGTGGGCCGTTGTTGACATCGAGGTCGAGAGGC
Source organism: Pundamilia nyererei (assembly GCF_000239375.1). NCBI lineage: Eukaryota > Metazoa > Chordata > Actinopteri > Cichliformes > Cichlidae > Pundamilia > Pundamilia nyererei. The sequence continues at coordinate 676,034 of NW_005187578.1, read as the reverse complement.
TTTGATGTTCATTGCCTCCTATGGTCTTAATCTTCACTGTACCTGCATGTGGAGACCTGCAGTCCAAATAATCTTCCACCCTGTGTGCTTCTCTGGACTCGAGTTACCTGCAAACAGGATTATCTATGATTAAATCGCTCTGCTCTCCACCTCCAAATTTACAGAAGCTCTGCAGGTTCGATCTTCTCGCGGCCTCGGCGCGTTTGTTCATTCACCTTCCGTCATCTCTTCCTGCAGATTGTCTCGGGTTGCGCTTCACCTGGATACACTTGGTCTTCGATAACTTCCCCTCCATGCTGAGCTTTGTGTCGAAGCTGCACTGTGCGACGGGGATTTGCCCACGTGACCTGGAAGATTATGGCTGCTCCTGCAGATATGTGGCAGCTGGAAACCCCGTGGATGCTCTGGACGTGTAAGTAAGCCTCAGATCGCAGCGGGACTGCGGTTACAGCAGCTGCTGAATTTAGAATACGGCAAAATTGAATTCAGAGGCTGGAGGCAGGCAGGTGTGACGCGGGCTGGGAGAGTCTTCGCTGACCACCCCTCCCATTCCCATGGAAAATATTATTCATTATGCTGGAATCCCTCACAGGAGTTACAGTACAGGAAATGTCAAAATCAAGAGACAATAGCTTTAGGGTGGACTGGAATAATAAATGAAACCATGTACTTACTGTAGTACATCTCTCAGGCTGAACACCTTAAAGGTCTGTCAAAGTCATCAAGAAGAGGAAAAAGCAACTCAGGGATGGTTGAAAATTCTTTGAGAGACTTTCCACTGTTTTCAACTGTTAAAGCTAACCTTTAGCTAAAGCTAACCTTTCTACTGCTAAAGGTTAACTTTAGCTAAAGCTTTAGCTAAAGTTAACCTTTAGCAGTAGAAAGGTTAACTTTAGCTAAAACTAACCTAGAAATCTTCAGCAAGTCAAAAACTGCAGGCTAAACTAAACACTCAGTTTTAGACACTTTTTTCCTAACCTGGATCTGTATGATGCTATATGATGCTACAGAAGCCACACCCACTTGCTGGGGCAGCCAATCAGAAGAAACGTCACTTGAAAGGAAGGGTTGGACTAAAGGAGGAGGGGCTTGTTTCTGACAGAGCATTAATCGAGTCGCTGTAGTCAGGCCCAGGGTAAATAAATAAGGATGATTATAAACTGTGAATCATGCAAAGCTGCCCTCACACAGTAAAGGAATAAAAATATGGAGATAGAAATGCATATATTGTGTCCCATTTAGGGAGGACAAAGCACTTTATTATTGTAGCTCCGCCCCTGCAACAGGGAAGGGGAGGAGCTACCAGTCAGGGAAAGGTGGATATGTTATCTACATAATAAAGTTCTGTACAAAATACTAAATTTGGTCAAATAGCTGTGAGCTCAGAGCTGAATTAATAATTGATAAATATTATGACTTTTTCTTTTTAATGTTACATTTACAGCTGAAGTCACTTTTTTTATTCATGGGTTAAAAAATTAGCTCCTTCATCTCTGTGAAGCTAATCACTGTACTTGATAAAGAACATGTAGCCTCTGTTTCTGTGCCATATCGTAGAAAACATGTTTATATGAAAATAATTATGACTATTTCTCAGATTAAAAAAAAAAAAAAAGGCAAAGACTTTTGTTTTAATCCCAGACTCGATTGCTTTGATGTACTTTTATAATAAGCCACTATATTCCTCTACGTATCTGCAAACACGAGCTGTAAGTGTATATGTGAAGAGCTTTTACTGTGAAAGGCACGTGCAGGAAGCACCCCTGCACTGAGCAGGTCGTGTTTCGCATATCGATCGGACTCTCGTCATGTTATTCATCATTTTTTTTTCCCGGTTTCCGTCTACAGGTGCTGCGAGGCTCACCGGCTGTGTTACCAGAACGCTGCCCCCTGCAGGCAGGACCTGCCGCTTGCCCCGTACAACTTCAGCTGTGCGGCAGCTGCAAACACCAGCTGTGGTGAGACTTAGTTTATTTCGGGAAATGTGCTTGTTTGCTTTCACACTGGGAACCATCACAAGACTTTCGCTGCCACCAAAAAACAAGTTTTACTCACAGTGGAACCAAAGTTGATCGTTTTCACACGAGGAGTTTGTACAAAGTGAAAAGAAGCGATACAAAAGTGACTCCTCTGTATACTGACCTGCTGCTCCGACAGAGTAACACAGCAGAGTAAATAAAGACTGTGGCACTAGTACAGTGTACCAATGTGGCTCTTTCTGTCTTGAAGATGCTGCTGATTTGTGCCAGCAGAGGTTCTGTGAATGTGACCGGGCCGCCATCGACTGCATGACTCGGAGCCCGTACAACTCATCGCTGAGAGGCCTTGCCGACACGTCCTGCTCAGCTACAAATCAAACAGGTGAGACGAAGCGAGTCGTCTCCAGAGCCAACATCTGGCTACGGTCTTTGGTTCCTTTGGATGTTTAGTCACTTCACTCATGTTTTATAAGGAACATATATATTCAGCTTCCTTCAGTGTTCCTGAAACCACTGCGTCTTTCTGTACATCTGCATTACAAGCAAGAAAATAAATCTGGCTCTCTTTAATGGCACCAGTTTGGCAAAATGGGACCAAATCCATGACTCGTGCTGTGGAGGACGAGGAGGAGAGTGGATCAAAATCACTGATCAATACAGGTAATATAAAAATAACTCCAAAGACATAAATCGTGTGCAAACGGGTCTTCGGTGCAATAAAATACTGAACACACTGTGGGTGAAGCCTCAGTTTGAGTCTGTAAAAGGAGAGAAAAGAAGAATCGATGTCCTGCAAACTCACTGTGGAAGTTTGAGCCACTTAAAGTAAATCGAGGTACCGCAGACAGTTTTCAGTCACCAGGCGAGCAAAGAAACATGGATGCATCCAATTAAGTCTGGTGTTCTTTTAGCAGCAGCTCCTCTGCACACCCACACAGTTAGACCCAGACTCACAATCCGGCTGTTTGACTCGTTTCCAGCTGAGTTATTTTTACATTTAAAACCTGGTTTAGGTTTGTGTTTAACACTTTTCTTTGGACGTAACCTCAGACCTTTTTTATTATTATTATTTCAAATTTCAGACAGTTCTTTAACATCCATCAAACTTCCAGACTTGGTTTAAAATCAGCTCGATCTGAATCCTAAAACTGCAGTCGGAGATGGTCGTAACATGACGGCAGTGAAGCCGGGCTCTGTGCTTCAGTGCGCCTTCACATAAGTCCTGATATGAAATGGTGAAGCCTGACTGTAAAAACAACAACTGTTGCAAGTAAAAAGAACAGTAAAATAAATATTTTAATTCTGAGTGTGCTGCTGTTTATTTGGTGCAGGTTTTCCCACAGCGGTCATGTCAGTGGGGGGATCTGTGAGTGTCACATTCCCGTGGCAGCGTGCTCGGTGTTGCTCAGATTTGAAGTTTATTTTTTCTCTGTAGAAAGAAGTTTTCTTCCCACACAGTGAACAGCGGACGCTAATGTTTTTGTCACTTTTTACAGAATCAAACTCAAAGTAATGTGATTACTTCCACGCTTTAAAGGCTGCACGGTCGCACTGTCTCCTGCACTCCATGTTATCCATTGTTGATCTGCACACAGCTGTTGAGACACTCTCACAAACAAAATCACGGTTTAGTAACACAGTAACACAGCGTGCTTACAGGAAAGTAACAGTAATCTAATTACTTTTTTTGCAATAGTAATCCCTTACAGTAACGTGTTACTATCTCTGTGACATTCACGTAGGCCTTCTTGCTTTTTCTGTTTCTGATCTTTGATCAAATTAAAGGTAAGATTGTTGTTTTTTTTAATCTTGTTTACAAACTTGTTTCATTCTGGTTTTACTGGTTTTATTTGCTAAGACGTGGTTATGTGCTGGGTTTCAGAGGGTTCTTTGTTTTCAGAAACATCCAGGCTTAGTGTGGCACAGGTTCCTTTAGACTGATTTCTTCGTTTCCGACAGATTTTTAATTTGGTCTCAGAACATTTTGGAGAACTTTTCCACTCGTCTGTGGATCTTTGGTCTCAGTGTTTCTGTCTCTTGACGTAAAGCCGGATGAATCGTTGATGCTGTGAGGAGAAAAACTTCTGCTCTCTTTGAAGATCTTTCTTCATGACTCTTGCTGTACGTTCGGCCTCGCTGTCCTTCTGAGCGAGGCTGATTTAATAAATTTTAGCAGTGAGCTCATTAGTCCTGCCTTTCTCCGGTGTGTCTGACAGAGCTCGCAGCTAACAGCAGTCTGAGTTTCTCATTAGTTTGACCGTGTGTTTCAGAGCTGCTCGGCGGCGGCGAGGACACAGGTGAAGTCTTCAGAGCAGCAGGTAAGTCTGTGTGAAACTCCGAGGGCGCCACGATCAGCGTTCCTGAGACGGCGCGTCACTTTCTGAGCGGGTCGGCGATGTCGCATCACAGGAAACGATTGATTGGGCAGAAACGCAGACGGCTGAGTCACACCTCAGCCAATTAAAACAAGGACCTCTGGATGTTTAAGCTGCAGCTTCCTGCCCACATCCAGCTAAAAGAGAAAGAAACCAGTGATTGTTCAGAGCTCCTTTCATCCATGTGTCCAGATAGAGATGTCACGTCGAGCCGAGCTGCTCGCCGCCTCAGAATCAGGAGAATCTGAAGTGAAGGATGTTATTAAAGCAGAAAAGTTCAGAGGGAGGTTTTTTAAACCTGAGGACGGCCTGTCACGCACGACAACCTGAGATCTGTCTGAAACTGAACCCACTCTGTTTAAACTCGAGATCAGCTCGAATTCACTTTATCTGTTACTTTGATATCAGGAGCACGTCGAGGTCCATACGTTACACATATCTGTAAAGCAGTGCTTACATCCTTGGACTAAGTTTCTGATCACAAAGGACATAAAAGAGAGAATATTAGGCTCACGTTGATCCTGCCGACACAAATCCAAACTGAGATATGAAGCATCACGTTAGCGCATTATCGTGTTTCCTTCTCTCTGCTTTGTTCGAGTGTATATTTCTGTGGAGAGGCCGAACTTCTCCTGTGTCTCTGCAGATGTTCTCCCAGCAGAAAACACCTCAGAAAGCTTTAATTTCTCCAGCTCGTCCTTCCTGCCAGCAGGTAAAACTCTTGTTTTTATGCTTCGCTTTACTTTCTGCAACTCTGCACGTCTCCAGAGCAGAACAAAGTGAAATTTCAGGTTTTGGAGAGTTTTAAGATGCTTCCAGCCTTGAACTCGGAGTGCTCATAAAATGGACCTCGCTCCACTTCCTTTAAGAATTAATGGAGTGGAAACAGATTTCCTTTTCTGATAAAACAGATTTAACAATGTAGTCTGATGGTAGCTTTTACTCACTGCCATTTAAAGGTCAGACGTCTACAATCAGAAGCTCCTAATGAAGCTTGTTTTGGTCTTTAACCAAGAGGAAAACAACAATTTTGATCATGAAATCAGATCATGATCTGATGTGTGAGAACTAATCGCCTAAAAATAGCACGAACACTGTTACGAGGTTCAGTTCAGTCGCTCCGGTTAGTAAAGCGTGAAGCTTAGCAGGCAGCTACATGCAGCCATCAGTCTGTCGTTCTAAGACAGACACAGAAAACATTAAGCCTTGATATTCTTTATTTCAGTGATGGCGCCAGCCTTCGTTGCCTTTTGGTGTCCACACTTTTAAAGCCTCAGTGTGAACATTTCATTCAGTAAATAAAGAAAAATGAGACTCACACATTAAATAAAGCCAGAAAACATCTACCTGCATCCCAGACAGATGAATGAACTGTGACTGTCTCCTCAGCAGGGATGGACCCACCAACAACAGGCAGGGTGGATAACCAGAGTGACACCGAGGCCATGGAGTACAACCTCAGCACTCCAGCGCCGCTGATGCCTGCTGGTATGACCTCTAATTGGCTCTCGGGCCACAGGTTTAACTCGGCACCATCTGCGTGTTATCCTAATATTTCTCATCTTTCCAGAGGAGCTTGAGGAAGGTGCAGGAGGTGCAGCAGAGGTGGAAGAGGCAGAGATGACACACCTGAGTTATATCTCTAAAGGTAACAGTTACCTCGGTTACCTCACCGTCTCCCCTCCATCCTCTCTCTAGTACTTTTCTAGCAGATTACATTTGCTAGATGCTGACCGGCGGACAGCTTCCAAAACAGCAGAAATAATTTCCCCGCTGTTCGACTCCTGCTGCTCGATGACTCACTTGGCTCAGACGTTTCCTGCTTTTACAGATCTGAATGAGAGCGCCGCAGAGGAAGCACTCGAGCAGGAAGAGATAAATGGGGATCAGATGACCCACAATCCTCCAGCAATCAGCCGGGGTGAGCCAGAAACACTCG
>NW_005187578.1:638648-669721 GCF_000239375.1 Pundamilia nyererei | reverse complement strand
TTGATATTCTTTATTTCAGTGATGGCGCCAGCCTTCGTTGCCTTTTGGTGTCCACACTTTTAAAGCCTCAGTGTGAACATTTCATTCAGTAAATAAAGAAAAATGAGACTCACACATTAAATAAAGCCAGAAAACATCTACCTGCATCCCAGACAGATGAATGAACTGTGACTGTCTCCTCAGCAGGGATGGACCCACCAACAACAGGCAGGGTGGATAACCAGAGTGACACCGAGGCCATGGAGTACAACCTCAGCACTCCAGCGCCGCTGATGCCTGCTGGTATGACCTCTAATTGGCTCTCGGGCCACAGGTTTAACTCGGCACCATCTGCGTGTTATCCTAATATTTCTCATCTTTCCAGAGGAGCTTGAGGAAGGTGCAGGAGGTGCAGCAGAGGTGGAAGAGGCAGAGATGACACACCTGAGTTATATCTCTAAAGGTAACAGTTACCTCGGTTACCTCACCGTCTCCCCTCCATCCTCTCTCTAGTACTTTTCTAGCAGATTACATTTGCTAGATGCTGACCGGCGGACAGCTTCCAAAACAGCAGAAATAATTTCCCCGCTGTTCGACTCCTGCTGCTCGATGACTCACTTGGCTCAGACGTTTCCTGCTTTTACAGATCTGAATGAGAGCGCCGCAGAGGAAGCACTCGAGCAGGAAGAGATAAATGGGGATCAGATGACCCACAATCCTCCAGCAATCAGCCGGGGTGAGCCAGAAACACTCGGCGTCTCGATCACGACTGATAAATACAAACGTCCGCCTCGGGCTTAATATAAAGCAGCTCTTTTTATTTCAATGACGCGGTGTGCTTTATATGATCCCATAACTGAGCAGTGATTCATCCGGCGTCTAATTCATAAAAGATTTTCTAAATGAGGAACGTGTCCTCGTCTGTGGACAGAGGAAACTTTCTCGGGTGCAAGTTGGAGCCAGAAAAACCTTCGTTAAACTGGCTTATGTGCAGAAATATTATTAATCATAATCTCACTTTGGAGTACCACAAAAGAGAAACTTGCAACTTCATCCAGTCAAACTTTAAATGGATATTAGTGTCTCTGACTCTGTTTGTGTGCAACCAAACTAAAGTATTTATGCAAGGTGCAGTTACAATACAGATCACTAATAATCATAAAAGCATAACTGATTAAAAGTGGCCGATTTCCCCCCTCAAGGCCACCTCCTTCCACACCTGTGGGCGGCTTCCAGCCCCACAGCCCACAGGGAGCTCTGAAACCTGATTAGACACCAGCGTCTTATTTTTCACAAGTGTGTTTGTTCCAACTGGGTCCGTGATGAAGTTACCCCACAAGCAGGTTTAAAAAGAAGTTTTTAGCTGCTTTTAAAAGAGACCACTGATTTCAAGGAAAGCCTGTGAACTGATGCAAACCCTCCTCCTGTTTTAGTTCCCAGCCTCATACGCTGTACAGCCAGTAGGCCCTGATCACATGACCTCAGGGACCTGCTGGCGTACTGTACGCTGGTGATAAATGTCGAAATCAGAATCTTAAAGTGGACTCTAAAGTTACTTTTTGTTTGAAAGGTGAGTCAAAAATTAAGATTAAATGTTCCTTTTTCAGGAAATTAAGATTCCTAAAAGAAGATTCAGCAAATGTAGCAAGAAGACCCTGTTTCTGTTTTCTCTTCACAAGTGGGGGAAAATGACTGAACCCTCTATTTTAATAGCGTCTCAGCAAGATCTGCAGGTTAGAAACCTCTTGGGGTTTAAAAGAAACATAGACCTGAACCTCATCTGCAGAGCAGTGACAAGAAATGTTCTTAAAAGTGTCAAAATGTGCAGAAGAGGGAGCAGAAACAACAGGATAGAAACTGCAAAGGCACCAAAACGGAACCTTGTGGCACACCGAAGGCAAGAGAAGTGAGAGAGGACTTCAAAAATACAGACAGAGTATCTGTCACGTGATGACGTTATAATTTTATCTCTTGCAGATTCAGGTTTGCGCGTTCATGGCGAAGAGACGCCAACTGAAGCAGAATCCGAGCTGACTTCTTCACCAAGCTCCGCCACTGAAAACGCACAGGTGAATCAAACGGGAGCATCAGCGCCGCTCGGTCACATTTTACCATCGACTCCTCCCACTCCTCCTACAACTCCCAGAGAGCTGACATCAGCAGCCGTGGAAGAATCAGCCGAGACAGGTGATGAAGAAATACTTATCCTTTTATGATGTGTTGATTTTTTTATTTATCTCAAATTATAGATGATGCAAAAAGAATTAAAAGGACAGGGGTGTGGTCAAAGCAGGGGCTTAAGGTGGCACCGCCCTCACCCCCAGAGAGTTGAAGATTAGATTGTCCATATGAGAAAGTTACAATGAAGCCAAAACCAGATTGTTTCAGGAGCTTTAGTTGTTTGTCCATGACACTGCCCTCTGGTGGCGGTACACATGTACAACAGTCTGCAGAGCTCTCGTAGGCCCGGTGCACAGCCATGATGACCCTTCAAAACATGTTTATGGAGACAGGAGATTCATTCACAATGAAAAAAATCAGCACAATATGATGAATTTTTAACCAGCTGTCAAGTAGTTTGGTTTATTTATGTAGTTTTATTTTTCTGAATTCCTGTGACTGTGGATTGTTTGGGTATTTTTCTTTGTAGTTACTGGCTGGATTGAGATTGTTGTATTTTGCCCTTGTCTGAGCTTGTGTGAGACTCTGTCTTAGCAACAGAAGTCAAATAAAGCACTGAAATGAAGCTCTTTTGCCTCCTTATTAACAGGTTTAATCTTAGCCTCAACAACAACCACCACGAGTCCCTCTGAGTCATCTGAGGAGGAAGGAAATGGGAAAGAGGAGGAGGACAATGAAGAGGAGCAAGAGTCTGGTGAGCACTGTGAGTTCATACTGTATGATGGGAACTAAAGAATAAATCAGGCCTTTGTGAGTCCCAAAAGACTTCAGTTGGACTCATTGGGAAGTTTGAATATTCATGTTTCTTTTCTTCATCCTCAGTCTTTGATGTGCTCAAAACTACAACAATGACAGCAGCAGCAACACCGTCAGCCCCAAGGAAAACTCCTCACACAGGTCAGTTTGTCACAGGGGGACAGAAGTATCAGCTTTATCTATAAAGTGCCACTGCCAACAATTATCAGACTACGAGACAGACAGTCATCTATGAGCAGCATTTGGCTGCAGTGGGGAGAAAGAGCTTCCTTTTAACAGGAAGTGGTACCTGTACAGCCCTCTGTGCAGTTAGGAGGAATTCAACTGTTTAAACCAAAACTGTTTACTGTATCAAGCTGTGAACATCTTTATTTCTTATTGTGAACATGCAGACTGACTCACTGTTGGAGCCTCAAGTGGCCACTAGAGGAACTGCAGTTTTTGACATTTGCTTCATTTTTAGCTGCTTCGTTCTAAACTGCATATTTTTCTGCAGCTATTCTGCAGCTTCCCTTATGAAGTTATATAAACTGTTATATCAACATGCACGGTCTATAAAAAAATGGTACGTACAATTTTGTCATAATATTAAACTTTGACCCTCTCGCTATAAGGATGGCCAGGAAGGATATTCTGTCCTGCGTACTGCGACGTATAACAGGATGGAGTAGTACCCCCTGGTATTTGACAAACTATGACATATTTATGCTGAAAAATGAAGCCTAAGAAAAAAAAACAAAAGCTGCAGTTCCTCTAATGTCCACTTGAGGCAGGCTCCAAAATTGTGTCAGTCGCTGTAGACTGACATATACAGCAGAAATAAACATATTAACACGCTGCTGCAGAAATGGTTTTGGTCTCTATGAATGGTTTAGACCATTGCACATGTACAGGGAAGGTGAAAGTTTACAGTTTATGCTTATCAATCGAGCTAGTTAGCTTTAGCTGTTGACATTAGCAACCACCATCATATTCAATTATGGTGACTTGTTATGAAAATCTGCAGTTTTTCAGAATGCTAACAGTGAGGCCAGAGTCCAGAAATCAGTAAGCCATGTCACAGTGGCTGCTTCCATCTTTTAAATACAGTTTGTCTTTTCATGTAATAAAATGAGTCTGTGCGACTCCTTTGTGGGTTTTTAAGTTGTACAACACAGAGGAGTAAGGTGTGACTCTAATCGACGCAGGCACTTCACCGGGAGTCTTTGTCCTTCAAATAAAAGAGACGTGATTCGGATTTAGACTCTTTCCTCGCCGCTGCTTCACAAACACACCGAGAGCTGCCAAATGGTTTGATCGAGTGTCACAACCCCGCTGCTGGGTAAAAAACATGTAACCATTGAAGTGGTTATTTTCCTCTCCTCGCGTCTGCAATTACGCAGCGAGGCTTTGACAGGTGTCTGAGGGGCCTCGCTCGCTCAGAAATCACCGGGTATATTTTTAATTTCAAGAAGAAAAAGAAAAAAGACCAATTCCAGCTCTTTTCTTTAATGCCGGCGTTAATCAAGTGGATTGCATTAACGTCTCACTTCTGACAGCCTTTGTGTTGTGCGCTCTTCAGAAGGTGGAGGAGGTGTCAGCTTCACATTAACACCAGCACCACCTCCAGCTTCACAGGAGAGAGGGGAGGGAGGTGTCAGAGAGGAGACGAGCTCTCCGAGGCCCGCTGAAGGTCAGCTTGTTTTTCTTTAGCAACAAGCAGGCATTTCATTACAGAAACTTTCGGAGGGGGAAAAATCTGACCTTAATGTACAGCGAAACATTCAAGGATGTTTGCTCTTTGGCTTTCTAGCAGAGGGCTGGATGAGATGACCGATATCAGGCAGCTGCAGATAGGAAAGGGCTACGTGCTCTTCAGAGCTACCGATTTTCTCAGTTTGGCTGTTTCCACGTTTCTAGTCCTCCTATGCTGGTGAAACTTCCCCAGTTTCCAGCAATTTTTCTCAAACATCAGCCTCCTACTAACAAACATGTACGTTCTTTACAATTTCAGGAGAACTAGTGAGATGGGAAACAGCCAGTGTGGTTTAGTCGAGGTGCAATTTGTGGGGAAAAGAATCAGCGTGGAGGGTTTTCATGTTTTAGAGACATTTGTGGGCCTGTAGACTTTGAAGCCTGGTGTCTTATTACTGCTGCCACTGTAACATTTACAGAATAATTCAACTTCAACCTGACAACGTAAATGTAAAGGCACTTTTTAGGTATTTTAAAAACTACAAGAAGCGAACAGAATATAAAAAAACCCCAAACAGCAGGACTTTATCTCCAAAACGTTTGTGTCCTTCGTTAAAGAGATGTCAGCTGAAGCTGAACTAAAGCTGGGCTGTACGTTAGTGTAATACCAGTGTGAACCACAAGATGGTGCAAAGTGTCTGGTGAAGACAGAGGCAGGGATCAAAACATTAGTGCACGCACAAAAACACATCTAATCAGCTTTAAAACGCTGCCCTCTGGTGGTGAAAGGTTTACCTTCAACAGAGGATCTTTAAAATAAGCGACACTGATGATTGCATTTGCAAAAATATTTAAGTTTTGGCACAAAAGTTTGTCCTTTGCTCGTGCAGACAAACATAAACGATGTTATTTTAACATGCCAGAAGTGCTCGGTCCAACCGCAGGTGCAGTTGAACTTTAATATCAGAGACAAATATTCACAATGTAACAACACAGCAAGCTGTCAGCATACACATCAGTGTATATCACAGCGAGCAGTGCGAGCTCCCTGCAGCTTCCCAAAAAATCCTCCTTTTATTAGACTGAAAGTGAACACAGCAATTATTGAGACGGCAGCAGAGGCCAGCTGACCCCGTCACCAGCATATTCACCCACAGCCTTTAAAGCGACTCATTGAAGGAAAAAAAGCTCCTGCTCCCCCCACAGTGTACTCTTTGTTGTGCAGCTATTTTCTCCCCTGAATCTTTTTCCACAGAGTCAGAAAGTGCAAAGCTGCATCACCTACTGAGCGACAGACTTTCTGGCTTTTAATGTGTATAAAGCTGTCATCTAGTTCAATATTGTAAGGTACAGACCTGAAAATATCATGGAAACAAACCTGATAACTCAACAATGAGCAGCACTTGGTGACAAAAATAAAAAAAGTCTGTGGCAGAACGAGGCACAGATCAGATCACTGAGTACATAAAAGCTGTAATTACTAAAATTATTCACCGTTTTGTCAACTTTGCTCCAAAACAAAGTTCAAAATCAGTGTTTCCTGCATGTTTCACAACATTATGGCTTCATTAATCACGCTGCTTCGTGTTACAGGCTGAATAACCAAAAACAAAGTCAAAGCTACATTTTTACTACGATAACAAACAGACCTTCGTGCACACGTGTCAGCGCCACAGCTTGGTTGGTTTCTTATTTCAGCTGCTGTCCAGGTCCAGGCGATCTCTCTCCTCAGTAAGAGAACAAAGCATTACAGTAAGCCGGTGGGTGATGACGGGAAATAAAAAAAACATTCTGAGCATCCTCGTGGTCGCTCTGCTCACCTGACCGGCTCAGTCGAAGAATTTCATGTGAAGGCTCAGACATCAGCCTCTGCTGGAGTTTGAAGCAGGAGTCGATGTTCGCTCTCTCAGTTTATTGTAAGTGGTCAGGAGGGCTGATTAGGGAGGGACTCCTCACTCTGACCTGCTTCCCAGGCCCACAGATCACAACCAGAGTCACAACACAGGCCTCAACCAGCAGCTCGCTCCCACAAACCAAACCAGCGAGAACCACCACCCCTCCTGACGACTCATCAGAGGAAGATGCCACACCTCCTCTTCCTCCTGCTGCTGCTTTCAGTCTTCAGAGTCAAGGTGAGAAAGGCCCAGCTCGCCCCACCCCGATGGGGATGAATTAGCATTTAAGCCGACCTGTGGGTGTGAGAATTTAATGACATGTTTGCACCGTCTTTGAAATTTGCATCTGTGCCATGAAATGTCAGGATCACTTCAATCTGCAGGAGTCTGCTTGAGCCGGCTCATCAGAGATGTGTGAGGAATATTTAAATGAAGCGAGGGGAGCCACAAAGCCTCCGGGGTGATCTTCACAGCACGTTTTCTCACATTTCTTTTTGTTCTGTTGCATTTCAACACAAAAATAGTTTTTGTTTGTTTTTAGATTTACAGTTTTGAAAGTTGTGCTTTCATCCCAGAACAGCGGGCGGTCCACTGAAGAAGACTTCCAAGTTTCCCATTAAAGACGGATTCTGTGGTGGATTCAGACTGACAGCTTCCAGTTTAGCTAGAAGTGTTTAACTTTATCCATCAGGGTAACTGCCAGTCAAAGTTTAGACTTATTTATTCTAAAGTAAGCCCTCGCCTTTAACCTCTTAGGCTCATTTACTGGACTCTACATTTTCTGTTTCTTAAAAAAAAAAAAAAAAACAACCCTTTGCGTTACATTACAAACTGTGACACCATGGGTGCAGTGGGTAGCTGGATTGCTGACTTTACAGGAGGGATCTAAGGCTTGTTTGAGTAATTCAGATTCCTACCGCCACCCACTAAAGGAGATGGACTTCAGTTTGTGTGGCTTTAAACATTTATAGTTTTATTCATACAATCTGATATACGAGATCAGAAAGTGAAAAACCTCAGCTGTCTGTGTTCTGTTTACCATCTTCTCAGTGAGACCAGGGCAATGCAAGTTTCACCGTACGCCATTAAATCATTTTCCAGGGTAAAACTGATGACCTGAACTGGTGACTGGTGCCAACTTTGTCCTCCTCCCCCAAATAAAAAAACAATAGAAGGATTTTCGATTCAATTCAATGTTATTTATATAGTGCCAAATCACAACAACAGTCACCCCAAGGCAAGCACTTTGGCGACAGTGGGAAGGAAAAACTCCCTTTTAACAGGAAGAAACCTCAGACAGAACCAGGGTCAGGGAGGGGCGGGGCCATCTGCTGCAGGTGAGAGAAGGATGAGCTTTTTGACAGACTGGAGTAGCTTCAGCATTTTCAAAGAGGTACGAGTAAAAAGAACCTAACAGGAGAGCTCTAAAGACAGCCACCACAGACCAGAGGTGCACGAGGAGATGACCCTGAATGTGAGATCGACCAAATCAGGCCTGGTAGCAGAGTGGAATCATGGGAATGTGAGAGTAGCTTCCTGTACAGCAGCAGCAGTATTACATGTGCATGCAGAGGCACTGTGTGGAGCTGAAACCTGTGACTGTCCGAATGCGAGGGCAGACTTTTAATCACGTTCTCACAGTGAGGGGCCGTGCTCCTCAAAGTCTCAGTGAGTCAACCTGCACGATGGGATTCCTGCAGAAAGCTGACAGCTACCGTTCTGTCGTTTCAGGTGAAACGCTCCCAACATCTGCATCATCTTCATCAGCGGCTACAGTGAGAACCATCGCAGAGACGACACAGAGGAGACCGGCCACCTCCGTCACACCGCGGTGGGAGGTCCACACCCGAAGCACAACAGCAGCGGTTTTAAAACCTCCGCCACACTCCACCGCCGAGGCTGGATCCGAGGAAAAGACCGGAACAATGACGGTCAAACCTCCGAGTGTGGAAGGAGGAGAGGAGGACGACTCGCGGGAGAAAGACTCGGACGGTAACGTCTGACCAGACGCTGGTTAAACTTCATAAAATGCAACATTTTCCCCATCAGGAGGCCTTCTGCCTTTCTCCTGTCTGACCTCTTCGTTCTTCTCTGACTCGACAGGTTAAATGAAAATTCAGATGAAATGAATAAATTAAGCAGGTTTCTCTCAGGGGTTCAATAAAGTTAATTATGTTTCAAAGGGTTATGGAAGTTAAATTAAGTAATCTGTGACCTGTAATGACAGCCAGGCTCATAACTGACAGGAACAATAAACGTTATTTTAATAATATCGAGGTCTAAGCTGCGAAATAGGAAGAGAAAGATCCCCAAAGGAGCAAACACACGAACACACAGCAAACGTCTAAGTGCTGATGGGGTTAAGAATGAGGCTTCTTTTTAGATTACACTTGCTGAAACACTGGTTTCTTAAGCTCAGAGGTATAAAACAGGAAAAACATTGTTTTTAACTCTGTGGAAAAGACAGAATAACCGACTGCTGTGCAGAAGCTGTTCAATAAATGTAGAAGAATAGTCACAATAAAACGGAAAATTAAAACTGAAACTCCCAACTTTGAATCTAATATTTGAGATTTTAAGTACAAAAACGCAGAAATGGGCAGCGTTTTACAAGCAGGTGTGTCGTTACTCTGCTGATATTTCTTATTAGCGCTACGCTCATTTCCTTTTACCAGGACGCCATCAAAGAAGAGTGTTTGTAAATGACTGCAGGGTTAAACTAAAGACAGTATAAAACATGGACGTAGCTCCAGGTCAGAAAAATTAAGCCGAGGCAAAAGTACCTTAAACCTGCATCTATGTGGAGGCCACCAGATGGCGACGGTGTAGCTGCACGTTCCAGACTCAGTCACTCATTCTGGGTCATGTTTTTGCAAATAAATTTAGTAAATCTCGGTTGCATAAAAAAAAAAAAAAGGAGGATTAGCTGTAGTGTCAAACTGCATTTTCATTGGCACAAGTCATTAGCCAATGAGCATGCGGTTCAACTGGCAGACCCGCTGCTCCTCAACAAGATGGTGCGAATGCTTAACTTGAGTCTCAGAAACAATTGGGTGATGTTACCATAGCTACGTCCCTGTTTTATAGTGTCAGTGGGACGCGTGGACTCACTGCGCCATCTTATGGTAAAAACTGGTATTGCACAAATGTACAGCTCCGTTCTAGCTCAGCTTGAGTTGCTCACTCTTCAAACAGCAGATATTTTCATCAGATGAGTTTGGTGGAGCCGTCTCAAGCCAATTTCCTCCAGAACCTTTAGTGCCAGGTCCTGCAGCCCTGTACATGTGGCTTTAAAAAAGAAAAAAAATCACATCAGTGGATCCATGCCAGGCGATGGGAACACCTTTTTATACTGTGAAGTCTTTAATTCTTGCAGATGTCTTTAAGGCCCTCCAAACAAGATGATTAGGAGTGTAGTAGCACCTAGAGATGATTGAGTATCAATAAAGTTTAGTGATTTGTAAACTGGCAAAATTACAACAAAGTAGATGAACGATTGAGGATCCTGCTGGCTGACATGTGAGGGGATGGTAACGCATTGGGTGGAGCTTCATCCATTACGGACCAACCATTAGCTACAACGCTTTAAATGTGGAACAGTGCTCCTCACCTGATCATCAAACCGGGAGTTGCGGTTGAAATTTATTTCTGTATTTTTTCACTGCACTTAAGTTCCACAGATCCATGTAAATGTCAACCATCTTTGACTCTGTACTCGTGCAGTGCTTCTTCATCCTCTTCTGAAGCTCGCAGCCACTGCTTGGAGGTCACGCTTTTTTAAATGTACTGTTTCTCTGTTGGCAGACTGGTTCGCTCCTCAGAGGAGGGCGGTGCCGTTCTTCGCCTGGTCCCTGCTGGAGTCTGTTGGGCTGACTGACATAGACCTGCAGCCAGACACCAAAGGTAACCACGGATAGCTGCACTTCCAAAGTGAGTGGAGCTCTTCACTGATGGCTGAGCTGAGATCTTTGCGTCCTCCCAGCAGAATGCAGTCGCTCCTTCAGCGTGTACGCCAGCGACGGTCAGTCCAGGCGGGAGATGCCGGCGCTGGGGGAGATGCTCCACTGCCTGACGGGACGCTGCCCACACGAGTACGAGATGTACGGCTGCTACTGTGGACAGGAGGGCGGCGGTCAGCCTCTGGATCAGCTGGACAGGTGAGCTGTGTCGAGGAATAAGGATCGGGACTGTCCATGAAGACGCCCACAGCTGCGTCAGGGTTACCTGATTCTCCTTAACAGTGCGATAGTTATCAGCGCACAAATACATCTGCTGCTTTTCACATCCTTCATACTTTCATGGTGTTATGGTCCAAAGTTTAAGTGTGTGAGTGCTGCAGAGACCCTGATGACTGACTCCTGCTGGTCTCCATCAGGTGCTGCTTCTTCCATCATTGCTGCCTGAAGCAGATCAGCTCGATGGGCTGCAGGCCGGAGAGGAAGCTCAACGCTCAGATCTCCTGTGAGAACGCAAAACCACGATGTGAGTACGACAAATCCCTCGAAACCCAAGTCTGCTGCACTGCTGACATCAGATCAGTTTCACACCTGATTCTCATATTAATGTAAATATTTAACCTGCAGCTGCCACAGAGGAAGAAAAAACACGGTTCACCTTCTAAATCTAGTGAGAAACGATTTCCACTGTAGGGAGGTTCTCTGGTCTTCCTGCAGATTCATGTTACTGAAAAGCTCGTGTTTTTGTTTATGAAACGTTATACTGAGCTTCTGTTGGTGTATCCAACATTTAGCTATAATTAATTTCTTTGCTATCAGATAAGACGGGTATTACCAAATCCCTGGAGAGCCATGAGTTATTTTCCCCTCCAGTATAAATTAGAGCTGATGGGACCTGATGATGTGTGTAGTCAGCTCGGCTTCCTGTCTGGCATCTTGAGCGTTGTTACCAGACGTGAAGGGAGGAGCGAGGTGGTAGCTCTCCTTGCTTCCAGGGTAATGGTCAGCTGTCATAAGGCTGCTGTGCTTTCAGGTACAGCAGCCTTACGACAGCCTGGATTTGCAGTATGATGTTGTTGTTTTTTAAAAAAGCTCATCATCATATTTGACTTCCTAGACCTCTAAAGCGCTTGTTGGCCTCTCCATCTGATCCCTCCTCACTCTGCTCAGGTCAGGGGGTCACTGTGTGCGACAAACTACAGTGTGTATGTGACAAAACCACAGCAGAGTGCATGGCGGCCGCACACTTTAACCACAGCCTGCCGGCGCCGCAGTGCCACGGGTCGACGCCCCCCTGCCGCCGAGCCAGCAGACCCCCCAAACCTCTGAGGGTCTCCCCCCAGTCCAGCGAGGAGTCGGACATGGAGGTCGGGGACGCCAGCAGTGAGGAGGACACGGCTGCGAACACACCTCCACCTCTGCAACCTCCTCACAGGTGAGCTTTTTATTTACAGCAGGAAAAGCAGGTAAACGTGTGCGAAAGTGATGATTCAAACAATTACGAAGATGACAAATGAACAACATTTGGAATAAAGAGTTATTGAATATTTCCATGTAATCGAATGGAGCTTCAACAAACACCGACACAAAGTTCGTCCCGTCAGTGCTGTGCTGATGATCAGATCCTTTGATCTTTCAGCTGCTACTTTGTTTCCACTTTTACAGACGCTAACGTCAGAAAGCCACAAAATGAAGATCTCACTGTTTTTCTTAATAAAGAAAATCATATAGATAATTTTTTTTTTTTTTTTTCATGCAGTAAGGTCCTAATTTTATATTCTAATATCACAACACAAACAACATGAAATTAAAAACAAATCTCTCTCCGCAGCCATGACAGCTCCCACCTGAAGGACGCTGAGAAGTCGACTCCTTCTGCTGGATCACCCGGAGACCTGACACATCCTCCTCCTCTCTCTCCCCCTCCTTCTCCTGCTGCCTCCAGTGAGGAGAGCGGGGAGCGACCGACACTCAGTGGGGTTCAAACCCAGAACCCGAGGCCGAGTGCAGGGCAGGGCCAGGGGCAGCAACCGGGAGACAGAGAGGAGGAGGAGGAACAAGAGGGTGGAGAGGAGGAGGAGAAAGATGGAAAAGAAGAAGAGGAAGAGGAGGAAACGGAGAAAGAGGAGGAAGAAAAATAGAAGCTAAAGAATTCCTTCTCTGTGACAGTCGTGATGTGAAGTCATTTTGGGGCCTTGCTGTGTCACAAGCTGGACTCAACGTTTTCTGACATCTTTGATTCAAAAAAGAAGAAAATCAGTTTATTTACTTTGATTTTTTTTTAAACACATGAAATGAATCTGTTGAATAAATGACGGCAAACACGCCTCTCTGGGATCTTCCTCTGATTGGTTCAGAGAGCCGACAGTAATAAAGACACAACAACTCAACAGCTTTGATAGAAACACTTTAATCTCAATGCACATTTTTCTATTTCAATAGAGGCTTTGTAATGAAGCGCTGAGGCTCTGCTGCTGCCGAGCTTCACAGAAATAATGTGCACTGAACGCTTTATGATTTTGTTCAGTCGATGAATCAAAATGGAAAATAAAACATGAAACTACTTCCAGCTTCTTACGTTTCCTGCTTTTCTCTGTTCCACGTGATTGGGAACTGAGATTCGGATGTTTCAGGAAGTCCCTTTGAATTTCTAAGACCAAGTTAATCAAACGTGACAAGATAATCTAAACTCACATACTTCCTGACTCACTGGAGCTTTGTGCAAACAGCAAATCCAGGTTTGGGAAAAGTGCAGTTCCTCTTATGTCCACTTGAGGCTCCAGAAGCAGCTGAGGTCACGTAGCTGTAGTTTTGTCATTGAGATGAAAAGTTGAAAGAAATGCACCAAAACAACAATGAAGGTGAATGCGTGAAGCAGCAGCAGGAGCCTCAGCGCCATCTAGTGGTTAAAACCATCAGTGTGATTGAAACAAAGCCGAACTATAGCAAGTTTGTCACTGTGAACACGGACGCGACGCCTTTAATCTCTAAAACTGGCACAAAAATACATCAGAAACATAAAAAAAAGAACATCGGAAGCTTTTTTTTTTTTTGTTCTTGACATTTTACAGCTGGAAAAAAAATCCATCTTGAAAGGTGGAGAGTTCGTCACGTGAATATTCTGCTCTGACTCTTCTTTTGTCTTAGTTTTAGGACTCAGATCACCAATCAGGAGGGAAACTTTTCACAGCTCCACAGAGATCATTTCATCAAAAATACTTCTAAGATCTGTTTGTACCAAACACACATCGGTGCCGATTTATTTCTGCTATAGTACCAGGTACACAGTGATCAAAGTGCAAACACAACATCATATTTTACCGTAACGGTTATTAACTGTTCAGCATTTTTACTTTAAAGTTCATTAATACATCAGCTGGTACTATTTGAATGATTGCTTGAGCTGAATCGGTTGAACATTTATCAAAAGTAGCAGAGCGGCTCGTTCGCAGACCGACTGCTCCGACATCATTTACAGACTTCACATCAGCCGGTCTTAAACGTTTCGGCTCAGAAACACAGACTCGGATCCAGATTCACAAAACCCGTCTGAAGGTGAGCTCCTCCCACAAACACGATCGTTTAGTTATGTCCTGTAACGTCTTCATGGAGGTTTAGACGGCTTTACTGATATCGCTACCGATGAACGTGTATACGAAAAAACAAACTTCCAATCAGATCCGTGAGCGTTTAATTCCAGTGAACATCGGATTTGACTGAGATACGAGTTTTAAAGTAATCTGTGGAAATGCTGGTGCCGTTGAATCAAAATTAAAAGTCGGAATTAATGTCAAGCGCTTGGCTACGATCCCTTGTAGCCGTTATTTCCTGTCAATAAGTTTAGCATTAATTCAGACACGACGCCGAGCTCCTGAACTGGTCCACTGAACCAGCCTACAGGCTGAAGCAGCATCTGCAAGCCGCTTTGCAACCCCCACCCATCTTTTCGTGCTTCTTCTGACTAAATCTGGGAAAAGCAGAGGACTTTTTTCCCAGTATAATTCTTGTAGGACATTCATCCGACCTCTGGCAAATTGAAGGTGGAATTGGGACAACCGGGCATCTTGATTAACAGAAAAACCAACGTTTGAGGCTTATGCAGATTACAGGAGTTTTCCAGGAGAAGAACACCAAGAGATGGTCTTCAAACGTAGGAGGAACTTTTAAGCATAGTCAGGAACGAGGTCACATATGGGAATACAGTTTTCCGACTATTGTGGACCCAATTTTAAATGATTTTAGTGAATCTGGAGCCGATTCTTCAACCGGGACCATCTGAGTTTCAGGTCTGAAGGTTGAGCCTGAGCCGCCACTTAGAGAAAAATAAATCTGGATCTTAACATTAGCAGATTGCACTGATTTACTCCTTTATCCAAAAATAACCAACATCTGGCTCTACATATAATATTCATTCATTTTTCATTATTTTTGAAATGGTATAATAGAATCTACAGTTGAAAAAATAAAAACGAGACCATCTCCCCCACACTGCAACATCCCGCTGAAACCTGAACCATCGAGGTAAACAACAAAAAACTACACTAGTATAAAGAATTCAGCATTTTGTCCTCGTCTTAGAAGAAATCTCCCAACCTCTAAAATCTCTGCTAGGCAACAATGTAATGATACGTGATGCATAAAATGTACAAAAATATATGATATATATGTATATATATGCTGCTGCAACACATTCATGAGAGGAAGATATCATGTATTCCAGCCACATCTAAACCCGACTTTTCTCTAAAGCCCAACTTCAGGATCCGGCTGTTAAAGAGCTCGTTTAGATTTTGTTTCAGCATTTGATCCCAGTCCCGTCCCTCGGAGGGTCAACGACGATGACTGAAGTTAAAGAGCCATGCAGTTAGTTCGTATAATGCATGTTTTTAAAAGCTATGATTCTACGATGTTAAAGCACGAGAGTTTAAAGCTAAGACATTATGTTGCGTAGATTTGCACAGAAAAAAACAAAACAAAAACAAAAAAACCGGCAGGGGCTTTTTTTTTTTTTCGGGTTGTTTTGTTGTTTTCCGTTAAAAGTTCTTTTTTACCTTCGTTTTCCCCAGTACAATGATTAGACATGTAATACTTATAGAACAGAAGATTTCACCTCCAAACAGCCACTGGATTATATCCGGTTAGGGTTTGGTTAAAGACCTTAAGACCTTTCAATTTCTCAAAAATGTGCCTTTTTGGCATTTGGCTACAACAAAACCCTGACCGGGTCGCTGGTGCCCGATGGATGTTAAGAGGTCAAACCCACCCTGTTGCTGGTTATCGATACATAAGCGGCAATCAGAGAAGATGAACGGTCAGCAACCGTGAAGGTAAAGGAAAGGAAAGTGGGACTGCTTTGATGTGCAAGGTAAGGGTCACGTTTATCACCTTGATGCTGGTCGTGAACTTTTAAAAGCCTGTAATAAGTTTGTACCCAGACACACAATCCAACCATCAGTGCATCGCTTTGTTGCCCATGGTGACAGCTGGTTACTTGTGGCTATCAGGTTCCCTAGGCAACCACCTGGGTAACATTGTTTGACATCATGTGCCAATCAGCTTCTTTTCTCCACCTCCACTGGCAGTCGAAATTCTATAATAAGTTGCTCTAACTTTTAAAGTTAGTCTGTTTGGCACACCCGAATGTTAAAGTGGACACTACCCCAGACCTGGGTCGCTGACCATGTTTAAAAAAAAACAAGAAGGTACCCAAGCACACCTGAGAAGCTTTAAAATTCCATCTGCAGAAGAAGAACTGATGGGAAATCAATTGAAATCTTAAATTCTTGTTTTTGTTGTAGCTTTGCTGGCTCCACAGAGGAAGTGGAGTATAGAGTAATTCACCATAACAACGGGATCACAACGCAACGTTCTGCAATATTCAATACAAAAAAATTACAATATAAGCAAAGAAGAAAAAGAATCCCTAAAAATTTGGCATCAGTATTTATGTCGACTTTCCGTGAGCAGCCAACGTTTCATCTCTGAATTTCTTCTGCTTCATGTCCTGCAGCTTTCGTGACCCTGGCCTTGCACATTAAAGCATCCACGTCCAAACAGCTGCACGGGCTCAACTGTACAGATGTGACGCTGCGATGTGATCGGGACAGTCGCACCACTTGTCACGTATCCAGATCAAACATTCACAAACTGCTTGGCCTCGACCCGATGCTGAAAAACACACATTTACTAACAAAGTTTCTCAGATTTGTGAGGCTCGTGTTGGTGATGCCAAACACAGACTTCCAGCTTAGCCAGCATCTCTCATTCAGAAACACAACCAGCGCTCGAGAAACTCATTTCTCCTTCGCTGACGAGCCGAACACACCAATCAGCTCTGAGTGAAAGGAAGCGCCGACCTTCAGCCTCCAACAGCTGCTCGCACCAAACAGAGGCAGCAGGTATCTTCCTCCAACTGGAGGGATTTTCTTCCCACGCTGAGCTCAGATCAGAGGAAAACACTGATAACCATCTGCTATTACAGATCACAGCTGCAGCTGCACCACATACGAATCCTCCCGTTCCCAGAGCGCCTCCTGTAACCTGTTTTGGAAATAAATCACGGCCCTGTGATAACTGTTGAAAATGCAAGGATGATTAAATCCTCCAAAATGTCAGTGCTTTGTATCGCCGGGGCTGAGGATGGATATTAATATTAATGCGTCCAGCGGGGAGGTTAACTTTGATGCTGCCGGTCGCTTCGTTTTGGAATGAAAAGCTCCACCATATGGCTCCTCACGGGATACGAACAACAGCCTTTTTAGATTGAGACGTTTTAAACTCAAACTTCTGTGTTTGGCAATGAAACAGCTTTGGTTTTTGTTTTTTTAGGCTACCAACAAAGCTGTGAGGCGGCTGATTCGTTCATGGAAAGCAGGCGTGCGCAGGGACTACAGCGCAAAGTCAAGGAGCTGGATCAGATTCATCTGCAGCCAACACGCTGCCTGCAGCTCCCCCTCATATCAGGAAATATTACAAACAAAGAGCGCGCAGCTTTAATTTTACTTACACACAGGCCTGTAACTGTGATCATAACTGCACTGCTTCATACTTGAGGAATAAACTTCAACTCTTTAAAAGATGCTACATTTGTATTTTTTTGTGATATTTTCACTGCAATCTCTGAGAATATTAACCCCAAATTTTTAATAGAGGAAGTTTAGAGTCCTTTCTAAAATCATCAGCCCCGCCACAAGAACTTTACACAAACTTTACAACAACTTCTCTAAGGACCATCGTCAAAGCCACAGACTGTATATTAAAGATGGATGTAGCTTCCATATCTGAAAGGTTTGAACTCTTTGACAATAAGACCCAACGGCCTTCTTGCGTTTAGACGTCAGTAAACACTGAGCTCAGATTGTAGTTTCATTTTATAAATCACGTCCTCATTACTGTAACATTAAGCTGCCAATATGGAAGCACCAAAGACTGCAGTTCCTTTCACGGCCACCTGAGGGCGACTCCAGCAGTGAGACAGTCCTCAGACTCTCGTGTTGAAGCTTTCAGCAGAAATAAACATGACTACATCCTAAAAAAAATGTTTTTTTGATAATTCATCTGGATACAGGAGGCATGGTTGCTCTGATCATGTGACTACATTATGACATCATCGAAAACCTCAACACTGAGGCTCCAAATGTGGAGCTCAAAACCAGACGCTGATGTCTCGGTGGCTCTATCCATCTTTTTTATACAGTCTCTATTGATTTTGTCCACCTGTGGCTACTGTACTAGTAGTACTAGTGGAGTATACAGTCTTAGTTCCACCATTTGGTAATCCAATGTCAAAGCTCCCCACTAAATTGACACCACACTGACTATGTCCATCTTTTATAGAGTCTCAGGTGGGAGCTGATGGACATGAACACTCCTCTTGACCTTCCTCTTACAGACTCACGCCTCTCAGAAACAATCACGTCATCACCAAACACGAGCGAGCCCATTTCTACTCGTCCAAACGTCGACTCTTCAGCTTTAGAGTGTCGCTGCCAAGCAGTTCGAGTATTGCTGTCATTGAATTGACTTATAAGAACTCAGCTGGTTGTTGGAGTCATTTGTGACACACTTTTATCTTAAACAGCAAAGACTGAAGATTAGAGGGAAGAGCTGAGGAGCAGCGAGCCTGAAACTAAACTGCTTTCTACCACCACCTATGTAATTTCAGTTTTCATAGCTGACGGCTAATATATATATATATATGTATATTGCACATTCCTACTAATCAGTGACGGCACCGACGGCTACTGACAGGAGACAGATAGTTGTTAGGAGGCAGGAGCTGCGTTTGTGAGCCTCACGCTGCTTTTTTAAGAGAGCGTATGTACAAGGAGTGAAGCTTTGGCTGGACTGGAACAGAGAAGCAACGTCTGATTCAGCAGAAATACACTAAAACCTCAGAGTGGAAGCAGTTTATGGGTTTTGTTGTTGTTTTTTTGTTCTTGGTGACTCAAAAGTTCAGTTTGGCTTCAGGGACGCGAGTCAGGAAACAAAGTGTAACCAATCAGAGCAGCGTGGATTAACGCAGGTTTGAGTCAAGACGGGAAACAGGATTTAAACTTCGTCCCTGACGGCATCCCGGCCACCTGAACAGAGGAGACTGGAGTGCAGATGTGAGTGTGTTGTTCTTTCTGTGCATTTTCAATGTTGCGTGTGAGCTGGTTTGTGGATGTGTGCGTTCAGTAGACACACAGGTCTGGAAACTTCATCTCGTAGACGGGGACGGACTGATGCTGGGTGTGTCCCGCTGAGATGGAAACCACTCCGGACGGGCTGGGAGGAGGCCTGGTGACGGGGCGTGAAACAAGATATTAAATTAGAAGGAAAAACTGGTTTTGTTTGGCAGACGTGCACAAATGTAACCTTTAGGAAGCAAAAACCACCTAATTAACCTGATTATTAGGCTGTTGTCCCTTTCAAAGTGTCTCCGTGTGCACCTGTGCACTGCCTCCAGCGCTCTGACAGTCCTGCCCACACGTACGTGCACGTCTCAGCTAACGCACACAGCCGGGTCTAATCACGCTCACAGTGCTGTGACTCAGGAGAACTACACAGCAGGTAATGACTGAAGGAGCATTTCATTTCCTCTAAAAAATCCTTTCAAAAGGCGGCCAGGGAACGACCCGCAACTCAAAGAAAACTCAAACTGTTCCAGAACACCGTGTTAGCGATGCAAGCATGACTATGAGGAAAAGTGCACGTTATTTGCAGGCGTCGTACTCGTTCACGTGCTGCAAACAGACTGTTATTGTGTTCACATGACGATGCAATCAAAAAAGAAGTGAGAACATGTCAGACGAACACAGCTAAGCCTAAAAACACTGGGTCGTGTTTTATCATGAGCCACATTCGCTCCAGATATCTCGACACACCTGAAGCCTGGTGCAGATCGGGTGAACCTGCGGCTGGGCTCAGGCAGCCACACTCACCTGGAGCCACATCTGGGCCAAAAATAACCAAACATCTGTTTGTTGAGGAGAACACTGTGGTGACGGCGGGTGATTGAGGCTTCAGGGCGTCACAGCCACGGTGGTGAAATCACAGACGCAGCTTTAGCAGTGAGGACAGAACGTGACGGGACGCTGGCAGCAGAGCCGAGGGGACGAGCTCGACGGGAGATCAGCCAGAGATCAGTCGGGTGTTCTGGGATTGTTTGACTTTTAGTGTCACGCCTAAGCTTTTCTAATGTGGTGTAAATGTCACCACACCAAGAACTTTTATCTAAATTCATATATTTAAATGAGAAAACTTGTTGCATAACGGACTCACCTGATTGTGAGTTCAAAGATTTGTGCGAGCCGGTCGTGCAGCATGTTTGCCTGGAAGAAGTGAGCAGGAGTTTATTTGGGTGTTTTTTCTGATGCGCTGACAGTTTATTATTTTCTGATTTCTGGCTCTTTGTTGTTTTGTTTTTTAATAACCTTGGATTCGCAGTGGGCGGCGATCTCCTCGAACGGCGCTTTCTGGAACTTCTCCATCACCTGGCGCCTCTTCGCCCTCTCCTGCTCCTCCAAACCGGTGGTGTCTGAAAACAAACCGCAAACACAGAGCTGCTTTAATAACAGAGACTTAACTATGCGGTGGTTTGTGAGCGCTCTTTCTTCTCCGCGAGACGAGCTTCTCGTCCTTTTACGTTGCTGTTTAAAAAACATTTTTTAATGGTGAAAATTTCACTGAAACGTCATAAAATCAGAGCTTTTGAAAACTTATTTTGAGGCTAAATCTGCAAACTTTAAGTGGTTTCATCAGATTTGCTGCTTTTTTCTGCTGGTCACTGAAATTAAAAGTTCATTTAGATCATTTTTATCAATAACTAAACACATTAGAGCCCAGAGGTGTTGGTGAAGATGGCTGCCCGGTGGACAAAGTAACCCAGAGTCAACATGAGGAACAGCAGGAAGTCACCGCGTTCTTACCGATGGCCTTCTTCAGGGTCTCAAACGTGATCTCCTCAGCCAGCTGCGACTGTGGACACAAAAACACAAACGTGACCTCATGTTTCCCTCCAGGACCACACGCTGCTTTAAAGAAGATTACTCAGACCTTTTCTGGAAGGCTGTTGGAAATGATGTCCACTTGGAGGGAGACGGTGTCCACGAAACTCGGCCTCCTGGACAGACGTTCTTCACCTTCAGGATGACAGATTCACACCACATAATGCTTTAAAAAGCCACAAACATTTCTAACTTTAGTGTCACGTAAAAGTAAAAGTTGTTTCTTTCCAGCAGAACGATTTCAGAATAATCAAACTGTGCTTACTGAAGCTGTCATATTACTGAAACCCAGGTAGCTCCTGTAATCTGCGCGTCCTTGACAACAGCGGCGACATCTCTGCTCCCGCACACCAAACTCCATCTGTTTTCTCCACTTCAATACAACGAGGAACAAATCCGCCTGATCCCGCGGGGATAAACTCGTCCCCGGGGGACGAACGCACCTCGAGCACTTGTGTATTCATCGCCAGCAGAGGGGAAAATAAGGACCACAGAAGGGCAGCTACTGTCTGAGCTGTGAGGTCATCTGATGAGGTCAGAAAGGTAGCGGATCAGCCGAGGCGTGAAAAGCGACAGAAAGCAGCTCTTTACAATCGCACGACGACCTCTGCTGTGAACTTTGCAGAGGCCTGACTCAGCAGCCGTCCTGCGGGCGTTAATGAGGAAAACGATCTGATCGCGGCTGATCCGCTGGAGCTTTAAGATTTTGTTCACACGGTGATGAAACACACAGAACTGAGCCGACGTGACAGGAAGCCACGGTCTCCAAAAACTTTGACCACCTGAGCCTGAATGCAGCCCGGTCCTGCCGGACTTCAAGAGATCAGATTCCCTCTTAAAGGCCTCATGCACTGATTTAAGGTCCCACTCACCACATTTACAGTCTGAATGAATTTAATCTTACTGAAGCGCAGCCGGAATTAAAGAGATGCTGTGATTCATGATCGAGGATCAACCTGCAAACTTGTGCAGCATCCGTCCCTCATTCTCTTCCATCCATCTGGTCCAGATCCTCCCCCAAGGTGTTCCCAAGCCAGCCAAGAGGCACAGTCTCTCAGGAGTCCTGTCCTGGGTCTGGCCTCGGGGCCTCCTCTCAGTTAGACATGCCTGAAACACCTCACCTGGGAGGCGTCCCAGTCACATGCTTGAACCGCCTCCCTTCAATGTGGAGGCCAAGACCCCTCTGAATGATCGACCTCCATCTCTAAGACAAAGCCCATCCACCCACAGCTTCACCCTCAGCTGCAAACTGCTCCACCTGGCGATCCTGAGGCCACCAAACGGAGCTGGAAACCTTGCACAGCTTGGACGAAGCTGGTTCTGGTCCATAAAACCAGGACCAGAACCGTGTGAAAGGCTGCCTGGTGGAGTCCAACAGGTCTGCACCGGTTTGTCCTTATTAGGAGTTTGAACCCACCCACTCTCCTCTCTGAGCTCTTACTGCTTCATGATGATTAACTTCTTCATGTCATTAATAACATGATGAGTTTGTTTTCTGTTAACACTGCAAACAGAAGCTCCACACATGTAAACAATCTAAGCGCACTACGGGTAAACTGCTCTACACAGACGTGGCAGCACGTGTACTCACCGCAACAGGTCCACGAGCAATGCAGGCAAAACATTTCACAGAGTTACCAAATCACATGGTGAGAAAATCTACAGCTACACAACATCGAGCTCTGAAACAACGAAGCACCTCAACGACGCATCTACAGCTGCTCAGCAGTTTAAAGGTCAGGGCGAGTTTCTCTGCAGGCGTCAAAATGCTGTCATGAATTCAAGGTTTGGTCTCTGCTCAGTGTGAAAAACACTTAAACTGTTCACACCACGGGTCTCAAACTCGCGGCCCGGGGGCCACACGGGCACACGTGTTTGTTTGGTAGTTCAATGAAAGGCTTCAGTTAAGAGTGAGACATTTTAAAAAACAAACAACACTACATTTTTGGAAATATTTGTGGGTGTTTTCTTGTTTGTTGTTTTTTGCACTGCATGAACAGTAAAGTGGTCACATGAGATGACAGTGCCAGCGGCGGCCCACAGCTCATTTGAGTTTGAGACCCTGATATTTGTTCTTCTACACTTTCAGCTGAGACGACAGCAGCAGCAGAGCGAGCAGAGCGAGAGCTCCTGCAGACTCTGATGCTTCACCGTCACAGCTCAAAACCCCGGGTCCTTTCATACTCGCAGTATTTAAAAATGTAAGGGTGTGCTATTATTATTATTATTATTATTATTATTAACTCAAAAAAAAAAGATCCTGTGGAAAAACTGTGAACTTCAGGGAAAATTTTAATGATAAAAAAAGAAGAAGAAATATTCTGAGATTTTACAAATTAGGGAAAAAACTAAAAAAAAATATCTTTGAAATTAAAAAAAAAAAGCTGACAAAAAATCTTCTAAAATAATTAAACAAATTAAAATAAATAAATAAAACAGTCTGAGACTAAAGAAAACTAAAGATCATGAAGAAAATCTCTGAAATCCTTTTCAAATTTAAATTTAACCCCCAACTTGTAAAGATATTTCTTTTTCTTGTATGTTTTTTAAACACAAGTTCGAGGCTTCACTTTGTATGTTGGGTAAACTCGTCAGTGCGCAGACGCCGCTCGGCGCTGTGACATCACGTCAGCGCCAGGTGCTGATCCGCGGCTCCTCGCGCCATGAAAGGACAGTCTGTGCGAGCTGATCCCTCCCTCTCCTCCTGGGGGGCTACGCTGCTTTTATACCGATGCTGTTGTCACTTGTGCTTCTGGGGTTGATAAGTAAATTGCGCCTTAATGAAATTGTCACCGTGCGGATCTAAAGCCACCTCACCCCGTCTGACCTCTTGCCCAGAGCTGCGTTAGCAAGCTTACTGTTGCCAACGCAGCATTTTGCTGCTTTGCTTCGGCCTGTTTTCGAGCCGTTTTAGCGACACAGTAGAAATGTGTCCACACTGCTCCTCTCCACAGCAGCAGCCTCGCTCTCCTTCTCTGCCGAGTCCACCGGGTGAGTCAGCAGTGCAGAAGAAGCTAACAGGAGGAGACCTGCGAGAGTTTTCACTGGATCTAACTGTTGTACTAACAAAGTGGTCCAATCCTGAGATTTTGAGAAGTGTGCGTGAATGACGTGGATCTCGGGGTCCACAGCGAGTGTGGAGACCTGCTTACACTGACAGCTCAACTCGGAGACTTCAAGGTCAGAAAGAAGCCGTCAAACACTGAAAGCGGTGTGCAATCAAAAACTGGGGTTTGCATTGATTACACTGAACTTTTTTGATTGCTGATTGCAAGTAATTTTGGTGTTTGGAGACAGCAACAGTTCTTGTGAAAGAGCCTTTTCAGTTATAGACTGATGGCAGACTTTGTCTTACTGTAGTTTTATCGTCGTCTTCATGCACCACCGAGTGCTCGCAGACCTGGTCCCCATGGTCGGAGTCGCCATTTCAAAGGCAACGAGACCAATAAGATCAAAGAAGACAGGAAACGTGGGACAACCATAGAAGACGAACTTCTGAGAATCGGACCGATTCAAAGGAAGAACTTCATTGTTGCGCCTCCTCGTCTGAAGCGTGACGAGTTTCCATTCACCCAACTTTGCAAAGTGAAGCCTTTGGTTTTGCACAAATAATGTGTCAGCTGATCTAAACCCAGCTACACCAGGTGACAACACATCTCTACACGCCTGCACAGGGTTGCCTTGGTTACCTCTGGACGTCTGCTTGCACCTGTGGAGGATTTTTCCTACTGTGTAAAGAACTGAAGGGACATGAAAGCATGACAGAGGGAAGAAAACAAAAGCTTGTTAGACAATTATCAGTTTTCTCCTCCCGCTCGTTCTATCTACACGAGGTGAAAGGAAGAGCACGTGAAGTACGAACTATTCCCGAGTCTTTTTTGGACGTGAGCAGACTTCAAGGTTGAAGTCAAGCAACATTTTGAAGAAGTGCTTTTAAAGAAAGTTGTGCGTGTGAACGCCTGCAGAGGTTCACGTTGTTCTGAGCTGAAACAAACCTTTAAATTACGGAGACGGCGACAGCCGTCGGACTAATAAAGCTGATCGCACACAGAGTTGGTGAAACTTTATTTTCTCTTCACTGAACAACTCCTTAAGCTCTTAATCCGACAAAGCTTCAAACAGTTCTGAGGGCACGGTGAGTATGAAAAGCAGGGAAATAAAACATACAGCACACAGCGCAGGAGCAGACAGCGGGCGCCTTAAATCCTTTAATCTGACTTTTTACAACCTTTTCAACTCTTGACTTTCCTTCTAACTTGTTACTTGTATCACTTTTATCATATTTCCTCTTTAAGAGATAACAGCATAATGTGACCATCGTCTAATTCGGTGGATTTTTACAGCTACACTTTTCCATCAAAAGGAAATATTTTAGATGCTCCGAGAATCAGTTCAGGCACATTTTCTCAGAAAGCATCTCTGGTATCTGAGAAACCATGAAATAGGACAAAAGGCTGCTCAACAGGTATGAGATTAAAAAGGTATGAATCAACCAATGAGGGAAGAAAAAAAAAAGTTATCAGAGCAGCAGTTTTCTTAGATAAGAAGAAATAGAAACATGAAGTTCCCCGTCCTAACGGAGGCTGGACTGTCGTACCTGTGACCTGAGGAACGTAGGGGATGGAGAGGCGCTCGGCGTTGTACCCCGGCCCGGCCAAACACTCGGCCATGTCGGCCGTCTGGAAGTACAGCTGGCTGTCCTCTTTGTCCAAAGATTCAGGAAGCCTGGAAGAAAAAACGCAAGACACAAAAATAAACTTCCTGAGGAAAAACCTCAGAAGAAAGCGTGTTTTTAGTCAACGCACAGCACGGCTTTACTTCTCAGAGCGACGCTGCAAAAAGGTCACATTTGTTCTCATCTGTAATTCAACTCTGTACCAGTTCATATCGGGGTCCCTGCACACGCATCTCACAGCTGGCTGCACAGAGACAAACTCGGTTTGTCCCAGTCGGAGCACAAATCGCTTAAATGAAAAGCAGCTGGTAGCGTCGAGGTGACTGCTGTTGTGATTTGGTGCTGTATAAATAAAACTGAACTGAAGCGAGTAGCTGTTTGTCAGTCTTACATCTGTCGATGCAAAGACATGCTGCTGTTGTTCTAATAATATTTTTTTATGAGTTATTGATCCCAGAAGTTGAATATGTGAATTTATCTGCAACCTTGAAAAGTGAAGCAGCACGGTTCCTTCACTCCTGAGTTTGTTTCTCGTAAACTTTCAAACTTTTTAAGCTTCAGCTGCCACACTCATTGCTGCTCTGTTTATTAGAAAATAATGAGGCTTCACAGCCTTTTTCTAACCTGAGCCATTGGATTATTTCTCATGAAACAAATTCAGGCTGTAATCTGCACTTACGGACACTTGTCTCTGAAGATGTGCTCTGGGAGGAGGTAAGGAGCATCCATGTTCCTCAACTCAATAACCTGCACAGAGAACAGCTGATTATATGATGTTACACTATTTACAAATAAGAAAGATGTAAACAAGAAGAAACAGCTAACAGGCAGAAAACAGCGGTGCATCATCAGCATACTGAATAAATCATATTTTTGTATTTTCTGCAACAAATGGCAGTAAAAACAAAAAGTGGGAATGAGAGCCAGCTGCTCTGATCCTCAGTAAGGTCAGGGAGGAGTCACCTTGCTGACGTGCTGGCAGAAGGGCGGGTTGGCAATCATCTGACTCAGGAAGTTGAGGTACGCGGCCACCAACGCCATGATGCCGCAGCGGATAAACATGGGCAGGTTCTCTTCGTTGGTAAGAGCCATTTCCTGCACAAACCAGTTGCAAAAACTGTGTTAGCGAGGACAAACCAGCAGCTCGGCTTCTGTTTCTGGTCGTGGAAGCATCAGAACTCCCCGCATACACTCGGTACACCCTCACAGGAGTTGAGGTTTACTTCCCCTTTAATCTGTGTGCAGGGTTGTAGCATGCAGCAGCGTTTCTCTAAGGTCACACGAACACGTACCTTCGTCAGTAAAAAGGTTGTTGTCAAGGTAACGACCCTGAGGTGACACAGCAAACAAGGCAGACTAAATGCACTGTGCCACATGTCTGTGACGCACTGAGTGCGACTTTGTTTTAGCTTCAACCAAATCTACCAAAGAATATTACAGTAATAATGCCAATAAAAAGCAAAATACTATCTAAGTGGAGAAGCTGGAAACAAATATCTGGCTTCACTCGAGCTAAGAGGACCAGCGCAGATGTGTGGTTGCTTTGGTTCAGTATACACATAAACTATTTTACATCAGATTCTCTGAAAATTGACACAAGACCGGGTTAAGTGCTCGATCTTGAAACTCAAGATGTGACGATCAGACTTCACTGAAGCCGCAGTCGTTGGCTTGAAACCATAAACTCAAAGTGTTTACAGAGGTCAGGCTGGAGGAACGTTTTACCATCGATGTCTAGAAGACTGGAGTCTATTTCCAACCACCAGTATCGCCCCCCAGTGGCCTTTAAATTAAACGCAAACATTTTAGCACTAAAATTGTCTGGCGAGTGATTGCAGGAGCTGGTCATGAGTGTAGAATGGTTACAGACTGGTATAGGATGCTGCACTGGAAACCTTGGGACTGGTTTGGTTACTAGCAGATTGCAGTGGTGGCCAGTAAATTGCATGAAAAATGCCGACTTGTCTGTAAACACTCGCCAACTTTTCTCAAGGCGACTGTGAAACAGACACGTGACAGAAACCCGACTGAAGGGTCCCCATGAATTTGTGCTATGAAGCACTTCCTGTCTGAAACTGCATGAGAAAGAAACCAAACAAAGAGCAGACATTCCTTTCAGTCTTTTTTTAATACTTCTATGTCTCAAACGTTCCCTGAATTAAACGAAGGTAAACACAGCACTCAGAGTGTGTGTGCGTGCACAAACATCATGTCTACAGTGCTGTGACATTTGGAAACGATAAGATCTCAGCGTGATGCACAAACAAGCTGAAGCTGCGTGTGTGTGTGCATGTGCGTGTCTTTTATGTGTGTTGGTGCGAGCGTGCACATTTCCTTCGCACCTCTCTTGCACTTCCAGGAGCTTTTATTGGAGCTGCGTGGGTTCTCACGGTCTAATGACATAAAGGCAAATGACAGCACAGCTACTCATCAGCCACTTAAATATGACACCTGACACCAAAAATATAGCATAATCACATCGAGGGTGCTTTAGACTGAAGCACCATAATGTGGAGCGTGAAGAGCTGGTTAAACACGAGGTTAAACACAAACCCTCCAAACAGGGATGTAACTGAGGATGTTTACTCCACACCTCGGCACTGACAGCACCACAGCTTCAACAGACCACTTGATCTCCTCGCCGATAAAACTTTTCCACTATCACCTGATACCGGTGACCTGGAAACACTGCACACTCATGACTCGTCTAATTTTACGGTATTCAAGTTATAATAAGCTACGTTTTTACATTATATCTGAGTGAATGTTTGGGGACTGTGTCACTCTGTTACTGCCTTCTACGAACACACACCATCACTGCAGGCATCTTAACTCATTTCAGTGGTCACCAGAACATAAAGCACATGTCATCAGTCAGATCTGATCTTAAAAACTCTGACCACCATCTCTGCTGTCACATGGTTCTTTGGGTGTCTGTGGTGATGCAGAGACGGTAAAAATAAATGAAAAGTGTTAAACAAACATTATTTAGATTAAAATTCCCACCTGACACGCTTTGACACATCCTTATGACAAATCAGATGTTCAGATGCACTTTTTTAAAACTTATTTTAGCCTCAGCTCGTTGGCTGCAAGCCGCTTTGCAACCTCTGTCCTGTTCTGATCTCTGCACAGAGACACAGACGTCCTGAATATAAAGTGCTACAGATGGAAAAAACCTTCTGACTATATGTAATCTCTGATCTGAGAAATATCACAGATCTTCACATCTGTGTGGAGAGAGGTGAGATACAGCCACAGTCATGGAAGCTGTTAATGAGGAATCGAGCTCAGTGAGGCTGCGACACGAGATCAGAACAAATCAGAAACAGAAGAAAATCGCTCACCTTTCTCCTGAGTGTGTTGAAATCGAGAGTTTACAGATGGGTGCAGACTATTTTTAGATTTCAGATACTTAACTCTGGAATTATGGATGTAAAGTTTAATTGAAACTGTAAATGTGACAGAAAGAGCCAGAAAATCTACTTATGATGAGATTATTCTGACTGAGCTTCCAAACACAACCAAACAGATGAAACTGCTTTTTGTCTTCGCTTTGACTAAAAACACAAACTTCAGATGTGAATTCATCGGTTTTACCTGCAGCGCGATGGCGAGTCGAATGAGGTCGATGACCACTTCCTCATTGGCCAGCTCGATGGTCAGAATGGCGAGGGTGGTGAAGAGCAGCTCAAAGTTTTTGTGGACGTTATCTTCCTCTTTGCAGCCCAGATAGATGTGACGGTAGAGCTGCTGGCCGTGCTTCAGGGACGACGCAGAACCAGAAGCAAAGAGAGAAACAAAGAGGACGACAGAAATATGGGAACTGTTTAAAAAAAGTACCTTTAACATGTTTAACATAAGGAAACAGCGGAGGTGTCGGGGACTATTTTCAGTGGCGGATTAAACGATATGTGGGGAGTTTTAGTGGCAGTGTGGGGTAAATGTGGGTTCACTTTAATGATGGTCCATGTTCTGCAGTGCAGACTCACTGATGTGGATGACAACAGAGTCACATGACTCAGGCTGCGTCACCCACACAGTCAGCAGGAGACGCTGACTCTGGACCATCAGGTAATAACAGACGGCGAGCTGAGGACGGCGGGGGGATAGTAACTATATTACAGGAGTTTGAGATTAATTCTGCTGTTATTGCTTACCTTCAAATTTATTTTCTTTAAAGTAAAAAATATCAACATTTCCTCTTTTCCAGCTGTAAAGATTCATTTTTATCTTCTGCGATATTAACCTGACATTTTTTATCAGATGGATGCAGACATTTACAGACGGTGCCTTGGGCTCTAAATATGCATGACGGCGATTTTTAAGCACATTTTTTGACATTTTAATAAGCAGAACTTAATGGCTCTCTCAGTAAAAAAAACAACCAGCGGATTAAAGTCTTAATTAATCGCCCTGTTCTGAACATCTATCACAGCAGCTCCACTGCGGATGAATCAAAAAGTTATTGTCCCTGAAAACACAAATGAAATGATTAATCCCATTAAAATCTGGATAAAAATATCCCACCGCTGCTGGAGTGGCATTTATGAAACACATAAAAGCAGAGCCCGGCTGCCTGCATTCGTTATAAGCTCGACAGCTGAAGACAAAAACTTTTATTTACAGCTAATTAATTACAGTTAGACACGTTAATGACCTTAGACACCGGCCTACAGAGGAGGTCGTTCCCCCGACCTCTGGCTCAGGTGTGATTCGCAGGTGAAAGAGTGAAATCGCAGGGCTTCATTTTGGAAATGCTGCGTGCCGATGATGACCGAGGCTTCCCGCCCAGGTCAATGAGCTCCAAAGACCTCGCTTGTAAAAACACCTGCATTCGGATCATCTCCAGCTCCAATGTTTTCACTACGGCTCAGCTGGAGCAGCTTTCCAAGATTCCCGGTTCAAAATAATCTGTCTGAAATAACCTGCTTTAGCTCCTCCCCCTACCTTCTGATTGGCATTGCAAATATTTGGCCAGCAGACGAATGAGGCAGCTGCGCCCCTGTATTATTCTTATTCACAGAATGACCACCAGTATATCAGGTGACTCGTCAAACATGTAGCAGACACATCGCTCCACACGGTGCTGTCGGCTTTTCTTGTTTGACATTGTTAACATGTACAAAAGAAAAACAACGATTTTTTTTTCATGTTTATAATTTGCAAATTTGGTTCTTTTCATAAACTTCTATAAAAACCTGCCTTCTTTTTAAAAACCGGACTCTCTGCCCCCTGCTGGCCACAAGAAAGAATGCAGATTTAAGCCAGTTGTATAATCACAGGCTGTATCTATACAGTGATCACATTATCGCCTTGCAAAGATATTCGGACCCAGCGTTGGGGCCGCTGTGGCTCAGGAGGAGGTCATCTACCAACTGGAAGGTTGGTGGTTAAATCCCCGGCATGCTGAAGTATCCTCGGGCAAGACACTGAATCCCAAACTTCCTCTCATGGATGCACTGGA
>NW_005187578.1:637102-638537 GCF_000239375.1 Pundamilia nyererei | reverse complement strand
GTGTGTGTGAGAATGGGAGAATGAGGCTTGTAGTAAGAAAGCACTGAGTGCTAAAATCGGCTAAAATTATGCAGCATCAGATCCCCTTTAAAAGTTCTTTTCTATATTCTGAGATGCATTTTGTTTCAATCATTCTGTGTTTCTCAACTGTTCTGTGTGTCACATTTTCCCCCCAAGAGATGATTAAGGTTAAATGAGGTCAGCAGTAAAAGATTGAGAATCTCAAAGAGTATTTCTTTAGAAAAGAGAAACGGTGACCTCAGCGCGATTATGATACCTTCTTCATGAATGCGACGTCTTGCTTGGAAATCTTCTCTCTCTTAATCTTCAGTGCGGAGACATTAGGAATGATTCTGTAACAGAGGCGGACACGAGAGCGTCGTTAAACCTGGCGCCAGCACCGCAGGGCTCGTGTAAGTACGGTGAGCGATGCGCTACCTGATGCCGCGCAGCTTGGCGCGGTTGTCGTGGCGGTCGAGGATGTTGTGCAGGATCTCGAACACCAGCTGCCTCAGCTCGCTGTCCTCCATCAGAGAGATGGAGAAGAGCGGGTCCAGGAAAGGAGGAGGCAGAGCCGCCGCCATGGACTTAGACTTGAAGCCGGAGGTGACCTGAGGAAGAGGAGACAAGGTGAGATTCATGGCGGCAGAGCTTAAAGGTTACGTTCACAAGCTTGTGAGCGTGTGCCAGTGTTGACTTTTCCCACCGTTTGTGACTCTGACGGGATGATTTTCGATCAGCGTGAACAGCCGAAGACAAATCTGATCGTTATCACAATCACGCTCCGCGTCGGCACGCCTCACTCTGCTGCGTGAGAGCGCGTCGAGGCACAAAATGACAAACACTACACTGTTTTTAGCAAAAAATGTGTCCTGTCAGAGACGCATGCAGACGCCACACTGATCACTGTAACGGGTGATGTGGCCCATGTGATCAGCCAGAGCAGGGCCTCGCAATACATGCACATCAGAGATGCATACGCAGTAGAAACCGTCACAACTCGCTGAATTTTTAACATTCGAACCGTTTGGTTTGTTAGCAGCAGCTGCAAATGAGAAGCTTTAGTGTAACTTTGCTGAGTCCTGGCTGTGATGATCACTCAGCTTCAGAGATGCTGAAATCTGTAACGAAGCAGACTCGCCTACTTCAAACAAGGTGGGAGAGTGAACCGAGCATGTCAGCTGGTCCAGACTCTCACTCGGTGTTTGTACATGTGCACTGTGGTCTAATTTACCAGCGCAGTTATTAAATGCCTTTAATTGAATAAGTCGGCCCTGTGATGGACTGGCAACCTCTCCGAGCTGCGTCCTGGGTGAGTCCCTGCTTTCACCCCGACTACAAACCCTGAAAACATCTGGGTTTTCTCCCAGCAGGCTGCAAAATCACACACACACACACACACACACACACACACACACACACACACACACACACA
>NW_005187578.1:629148-636802 GCF_000239375.1 Pundamilia nyererei | reverse complement strand
GGGTCTCTCACTGAAGCAGATAACGAAGGAGAAGGAAGCGACTTCACGCAGACTTCGAGTGTTAAACAGCCAGAGCTCCAACATGGCCGATAATAAACACACAAATACGACTTTCATGTAACTGGAGACGCGTCATTAGGACGGAGAAACGCGTCTTTGATGCTTTTACATTTAGAGAACATGACTCATTGTGAGGACGTCCAGAGTTTTCGTCCGTGGGTATTTCAGGTGGGACTGCGCACTATTTTAGTTTTCCTTATTGAAGCTCAGGTTTTGTATGCCGGTGTCTTTGTCTCGCTTCCATTAACGGCACATTGTTCCTGTCTCATGAACGGAGGGAACAAACCGAGGACTCACCATGATGAGGGAGCTGAGCAGCATGGTCTGGATCCGCTTGGTGCCCTGATGCCTGCGTTACACAAAAGATAAAGAAACCCCGTCAGGACCGACTGCAAACTCACAGTGTCCAGTACAGCAGACCGGGGCAGTCAGTCCCCACAGGCTGCCATGTTACATGTTTACAGCAACTGTATGACAAATAAGAAAGCTGTGAGGTTCAGAACACCCGAGAAGTGAAATGAACACATTTTATCTGCTACTTCGTATTTATTAGTGTCGCTGTCAACACACGATTGGTTCAGACCAGCAAACGTTTATAGAAGTGAGAACACTTGCTGAGGATCAGTTAATCAAGTGTATTTGATAAGTGGCTCTGAGGTACTGCTCACTGTCTGAAATCACAGAGGCAGTGAGAATGCACTCAGTGTTTTTAAATAGACTTCATGGAGTGAAAACCTGACGATGCTAG
This sequence comes from Pundamilia nyererei, assembly GCF_000239375.1. Taxonomy (NCBI): domain Eukaryota; kingdom Metazoa; phylum Chordata; class Actinopteri; order Cichliformes; family Cichlidae; genus Pundamilia; species Pundamilia nyererei. Next base: position 635,994 of record NW_005187578.1, on the reverse strand, counting down.
CTTTAGCTGACAGCTTCAACATGCAGTCCAGATGTGCTCACCTCTGCCTATAAAATAGCAAACAGCCAAAACACAAAACCTGAAGCTTCAAAATGAACGTGCACTGACATCCAGACAGTCTGTGGTTCTCTTCACAGTCTGAAGACTCCACGTGAGGAAGAAGAGTAAAGGTGCTGTAAGCAGCAGCAGGATATCTTCAGTGTTGACTTTTATAGTGAAACGCTGTCAGACCTCCTGTTAGCATCAACAAGCTGCAGAGAGAAATTACCCGAAAAGGAACAGAGAGAGCGAGCGTCTGTGAGGAGGAGGAGGGCGTTCGTCTGATTTGGGATTATCTGCCCTTGCACTCTCGCCTGAGGGATTAGCTTGTTTTTCTTTCTTTATTCTGGCTGCAGGGACGGGTGCACCGCGGGGTGTCCAGGAGGTGAAGTGAGGACAGATTAGGAGAAAGATTTGATGAAGAGAGAAAAAAATTGCAAGCGTCTTCTTTAGAAACTGCTTCCAGTGTTACACGTTACAGCGCTGAGCTAAAAATCAGCACAGCTTTAACTCCATGAAACCAGAATATAAAGGTTCAGCCCAAACCTCACAGCTACTGAAGGACCACAAACAGAGGCAAAGTACTGAGAGGCGATGTTTTGACCCAATGACTGCCCTTTGGTCTCTGAGGATAAAATATAATATAAAAATGATTTTAAAAGCACGAAACGTATCAGCCAATCATATCATTTCATTGACACAAGCATGGAGTTCAGGACAGTTTAAATGTGCCGTGACAGTAAAATCCACTCATCGTCACCATCATCATCATCATCCAGCTGCAGAGAAGTCTCCTGACAGTACAGTCCTGTGAGCACAGCTCCATTTGTGACGAGCGACCAGCCGAATCGGCGTCTTAGCTGCACGCAGCGTTAGCGGCGGCGTTTCAGAGCTGCGAGCTGACTGGCTGCAGCTCTCTACGAGGGAACCTCCGGGTCTCTGGATAATGAATGCGTGACTCACCCAATCTTGACTGTGTCCAAGGCGTGGCAGGGCGTCCCGTACACTGGCACTTTGCCCATGATGAACATCATGACTTCAGCTCGCTGGTAGTCTGGCAGATTTCCACCGAAGAAGCCTGGCGGCGACGCCACGAGAGACAAAGATGAGTCAGAACTCAGTGAATGAAAAAAACGTTGACATTCAAGGTTATTTTTACTAACACATGCAGGCACATGTTCATTAAGACAAACACACTCTGGAGTAATAGAGGAGCTCGTACCGATGGTCTGGATGATGGCGTTCTGGACGATCCGCTCCTCGCTCTCTTTACCGCGGACGGACGAAACGCTGGAGGCGGAGTTCCTCCTCGAGCTGTCGCCCAGCTCAAAGTCCACGCTCATCCTCAGGTGTTTGAGCAGAGTGTTGAACACCTCCAGCACGGTGGGCCCTGCCATCACACCCGCAGGTTAAATGAACATCACAGGAAACATTAGCCTGACATTTTCGTAAACAGGAAGAGTCGGGATTCCATCTTTTGTTCGTATCGGGCCTTTTAACTATGATTTCGTAGGAGCTTTGCATAGGAAAAGCCACAAAAAGGTGAAGAAAGAAGGATTATTTAATCCTAAAACAGGGCCTGTTTCGTTGCACCTGGTGTGGCTAAAAGTGTTCATTTATTTTGAAGGCCAGTGGCAGATGTTGTAGAAACATCTGTATAAACGGCCTGGGTCGAGCTCTTTAATGAGTCTTTTAAACATGTATTAGTCAGCTGCCACTAAGTGAAATTTGGGGTTTTGCTGACACTGCTTGTGTGGTCCACGAGTGGCTGAGAGCTCAGTAGCTTCACAAACACACAGACTGGTCAGAATCTCACAGTAAATAAAATTCTGTGGTTTTCACACAAATTTCAGGTTTCAGATTTACGTGGTTTGTTTCCCTCCGTTGGATAAATCCCACACTCCACCTGAGCCGTCACATTTTTGTAGAAAGCTGTTGAAACCTCCAACATGTGAACAGTCACCATCAGTTTCAAACAGCCTTAAATGGAAACATATCGACACTCCTGCCTCAGATTGATCTGTCGAGGAGACACACGTGTAACGTGTGCTCTGATAGTTTCCTCCTGCGTCATCAGGTCTGCTTGTTTCTACCCAGCTGGTCTCTGAACTGGCTGTTTGCTCCAACATGCTTAGCTCTGGCCCCGCTAAGCTAACATAATGCAGCCGACGTGGTATTTAACCAATAATCAAGGGAAATATACAGTTTGACTGCTTCATTGAAAAGAAGGCAAAACATTTTTACTAAAACTTTAACTTTTATTTTAATGGGTTCATGGATAAACTCAGGAAGTAAGAATTTTAAATACCATCAGGCAGATGCTGCCATGTTACCAATAGACCAATTAAAACATAAATAATTCGGAGAGCTTCCAGGCTGCTGTGATAAGGAGAAGAAAACATATTTGCTTTAAACACTTAAAATTGTCTAGTGAGCTATTTTTGGTGGAGCTGAACCTGCAGATATCCGACATAAACTGCAGTAAAATAAACATGAACAGGCTCTGCTTTGCAGTCCTAATTCACTCTGTCACAGAAAGCAACACCACAGATTATTACAAGCCAGTGCTGAACGATGGGCCGGGCGGCTCCAGGCACAGCTCGGACTTCGCTCGTTTAAAGAAGACAGAAAACAAACTTTTAAAAAAACGGAGACAGGAAAATAAAAAACAACAAATGGAGACGGTAATATAAAGCTACATTAAATTTTAGCAAATATTATGAATATGAAAAGCGACATAACAGAGGTGCCAAAATCCTGAAGTTCCTCTGGTGGCCACTTGAGGCCGCCTCCAAAAGTGAGTCAACCTCAAACTATAAAAGATTGACTTCGAAGGTTAACGCGTCAACCAGCGTGCAGCCCGTTTCTGCTGCTCCTGCTTCTTTACTTTTTACTTATTACTTTTTTCGTTTACTTTAACTTAGAGTGTTCGCTTGTTTTAATAGCTTTCTTTTACATAAATTCCTTTGGGATTATTAAAGTATTCTGACTTAAAAGTGAAGCCAATGCATAAGTGCCTTAAACTTGCACTTTTATAAATGACCAGTAGAGGGTGATAACTGGTTACAAAAAGACTTCCGGTCCTGTAAACATGTAGCAGTACAGATAATATATTTGGCGATATATAATAATCTAATATTCCAACAGACGTCTTTTCTTCTTTCAGACATGAAGCAAACTGTCGAGGGTTGTTATTTAATCGATTAAGCTCAGCTCGTTGTTGTTTACGGCATTCCAAACAGAGAAACTGCAGAGTGCCCTCTAGTGGACTACTATGCAATGTCAGCACTTATAACATGGTTGAAGGATGTTTCTCCATGTCTTCTTTACCTTTTTCTTATTGGCTGCCATAAATGCCAATACAGTAGATCAGCCAGTAGCTAACACTGGCTGATATTATGGGTGTGCCAGTACACGGGTCAGGCTGCAATGCTTTGTTTCAGAAAGGAGGATTATCTGAGGAGTGCCCGTCTGTCATCACATCCAGCTTCATGGTGACGGTGGAAACGCTCATCTTGATTTAAAATGGGACTTCACAAACCAGTGGGTGAGATCCCAGTAGCTACATCCATCTTTGTAAATCTCACAGATCAGGATTCTTTGAAAGGTTATTTTTTACTTTCTCTAGCAGTCTGGGAGCAAACAATGATCTGCAACAACACATTCTGAATTACCTTTAGTAATACTTACTCTAATCTACTGACACAGACTGACTCACAGCATCACACGACGGTGCTATTCTACATACCACCAACACTCAGCTACACAACCACGGCGTGATCTCTGCGCGTCTGCAGCTTCCCCGTTTACTCAGCTCACACTTCGGACACTCTGTGGATTTGTTCAAATGTCACATGACACAGAGTGACCAGAAAGAAATATATAGAATAGTTACAGAGGGCGCACTGTGAAGAAACCTGTAATAAAGATTGCTGCTCGAGCCTACCCTGCAGAACCTCTACAGCATCAGGGCAATCAACCTACTGGTATTACTGGGACGTAGCTGCTCACCATGTTAGCTGGGAGACGCTGCCCATGTAAAGGCTGACAGTATGACTGTCTGTTATTTAGTGCTGCTTGCACCTAAATCTCAGAGACAAACACCACAAAATGCTGTAGAAGTTGACGATAAAGCTAACCCTTCCAGTTACTGCAGTGTTATTGCATTACATCAGATTATAACATGATCTGGTTCTGGTCAGTCTGTGTACGTTAAAGTTGAACTGAAAGTATCTGGTGGTGTATTCCTGCTCATCATCATCATCATCTAAGAGCTCTAAGAGCATCTGCTGGTAAAAGATAAAAGGAAGAATAAAGGGGAAAGAAACTCAAGAGAAGAGAGGTTCAAATAACTTAAATCTATTTTTTTTTTACCTTTTTTATAAAGAGAACAAAACTTGAGACGTGAAAGCTGTGATTACCCAGAATGCTCGTTAACGCCGGGTGTGTGCCGAGGGGGGAAGTCTGCAGAAGCTGCTCTACTCAGTTTAAATCCAAGCACAGGGTCATACCGTACCGAGCCACAGATTAGGAGGAATCGTGCATTCGCTTTCAAAGGTGAACACGTCACTTCTTTTGGAGCCTTGGATCATTCCTATCCAGGAGGAAGGTTGTGTTTTATTTCCAGGAAGAGGCAGTAAAAATAATTACTACTTACAGCTTTTCTTCAATTAAATACTCTCAAGTTTTTAATTTGTTTCCACACCTCAGTGGGACAGAGTAATTTGAATGTTTTCTGTTGACTTCTTTTCTTCCTAACAGTGAAAAACCTGATGATTTAATTATCAGGCAATTAGCATCTACAAACGTTCAAGCAGAATGAAACGCCGGGACAGCAGACACAACGTGACAACATCAAAAACACTCGAGCACCTGTTTAAACACCTCCGAGTGCTGTCTTTACTTTGTGTTTCTTCAAATTCAAACTTGTTCCTTCAAGTTTGGGTAACAAAGTAACACTTGTAGCAAAACTTTAATTTCTCCCAAGATTCAAAAGTCTAAAGAGGTCAAAATGTCAATAACATAAGTGTCAGTTTAGCATTCACCATGACAAATCTCATATATAAAGCCTACGATTTAACTTCCTTCAACCTGTCAACAGCTGCTGAGAATCTGCAAGCTGCTTTGCAACCCTCCTCCACCCAGCGCCTGCTTTTAATGCTCTGTCCAACTTAATAAGCAACACAACTGTAAGTTCAGGTGAAATAAGGACACATTTTCACTGACGTGGTCCCGACAGGTAAGAAGACGAGGAAGACACAGCCAAGCTTACATCTTAAAACAGCTGAAAACAAACAACAGAAAAAAGGTTGTTTTTCTCTTCATCAGTTAATGGGCTGTTGTTTCAGCTCCGACAGTTTATTTAATAAGAGTGCAGATCGTCTATTAACAACTCATCTCTAACCAGCTTAGTCTGAGCTTCCTCTGCAGTGGGAGGCGTTTATGTCAACGCTTCATCTGGACCGTGACATTTTCTCCTCGGCTTAATAATCGCACATAGGAAACAAAACTTGTTACTGTTTCGAGCCGGTCAAAGGAAAATGTAATTATTAATAATATAGTAATAATATACTATATATATACTGCCTTTTGGTTTTATGGTTTTAAACTAAACATACGGAGCTAGAAAGCTAAAATCGACGTGGAAATGTCAAAAACTGTACTTCCTCTAATCTCTACTTGAGGCCGCCTCTAAAACTGAGCCACTCCCCCACTATTGGATTTTGGTGAAGGTTAAATTTAGGGGTGTGGCCTCTTTGAGTCACTGAACTGGATCTGTTAACTGTGTTTGTTGTTGCTGACAATTATTTTGGCCTAACAGCCGAAACATCACAGATCAGCTTCCTGTTTAAAATGTGAAAATATTACCAGCCTGTTACTGCAGATGATCACACACCTGTGTGTGCAAACTGAGCCAGCTCACATCGGCTGATAACTTTCTTCTGGCTGCAGAGAAGCAAGCTAAAGGCCAACAACATCCTGCTTTGATGCACGTATTTAATCCTGATTCTGGGCGACGCCGTCTCAGATTCTTTCTTTACGTTAATGCCTCCTCTGTCTGTGCCTCTACCAGCGCGTTGTTGTTGTGTTATGGCCATCTGCAGACTTGCAGTGGTAAAGCTAATGACACCATTTTTTAAACCTCAGAGAGATGATGACATCTTCCTCCATGACGTCCTGCAGAGGGAAGCAGTCCGTCACTTTAACTCACCCACAGATCCTTTGGCGGCGATGGCCACCGTCTCCAGGAGCACCTGGACGATGCCGGCTCTGACCCGCGGCGTGTTCTTGTTGTTAGTGTCGAGGTGGTTCAGAACCTGCTGGATCACGTGGTGCGAGTGCTGAGCCTGAAAAAGCCAAAGAGGATTTCAAATGATGTTTGGAACAAATACAGAGTTTGCTGCCGATCACATGGTGAACTTCACAGACAGACTGTATATAAATGATGGAGCAGCTTCTGAAGCCCCGTCCTACAGACTCGAGCGGACAGTGTTTTTAGACCAGACGTGACGAGCAGCAGGAAACGATACACTCGCACCACGGTGAAAAGTGTCAATCAGCAGGTAGGTCCGCTGTAAACAGTACGCTGATCTCTTTTACTCTAAACGCGACCTTTGTTTACAAAATGAGCATCACGCTAGATTTAACAAAACCATGAAACGAGACCACGAACTAATCGGAAAATGCTGAATTATGTCATATGTTAAAGTTACAATTTGCAACTTTTTCCAATAAATTTCTCTACAATGACAGTTCTCTGAACCAGGAGGCGCCTCCTGCTGGCCAGTAGAAAGAATGCAGCTAAGT
>NW_005187578.1:624349-628262 GCF_000239375.1 Pundamilia nyererei | reverse complement strand
GTTTGCTGTTGTCAGATCTCCCTCTCTGCTGTTTGGCTGCTTTGAATTATTTAAAGGATAATAATAATGCTGCATTGCTCTGAGCCACAGATTCAGAGTCAGTTCAACATTTTTATTGCGTAACAATGAAGAACAACAACACAACAAAAACAAATAAGAGTAACAAGAAGAAAAATAAAAAGTTCATCACTGACTTTAGTCAGTGGATGTCAGGCTGAGAGTCTGCAAATTAAATCTCATCGTGGTTCAGTGATGAGCAACAATAATCATCATCAGCCTTCATGTCAGGATCACAGCCCAGCTGTGTAAGTGAAAGATGTGCTGCTTGCAGAGTAACACAGACAGATTATAATTAGATCGTGCAGAGGAGGATCAGTCGCATAAACACAAAAATGCAGGAACACTGAAAATCTGACTAACACAGGCCATGAACACGTATGTGCTCGAAGATGAACCGAGTCGTAGAGGCTCGCACACACTCGGTCACAGATTTAAAGAAGCATCGCGTGGGTGTGCGTGAAGGTGAGGAAGAGGAGCGGTAACGATCGATAACGGCAGATTTAATCACCTCAGTGGGAGCGAGGTAAACTCATCTATCGCATATATGTGCATACATACAAACACGCGGGGAGGACGGCTTATTCGCCCAGCGGCTCACAGCTCAGAGCGTGCAGAGCTGGTAGAAAGAGACGTGAACATTAATTCCCAGACAATAAAGCTTCCAGTGCTGACGAGAGTGTGGAGAGATGCCGTTCCTCTGACGGCCACTTGAAGATTCCCATCTCTGCTTTATCTTTAGAGCGCTGGCTCGTCTTCATCAGCTCATGCTTGTGTCTGCTCAGGTATCAGGTTCATTTAGAAGGCTGCTCAGAGCGCCAACTGCTGTTTTTATGGTCGTTACTTCATATCCTCCCTGTATGAAGCACAACAGCGGCCGCTTATTTACACCAACACTCTGATTGCTGTGAGGCACGTTTATCTGTTCATATGATTCAAGATGGCTCTGCTACGAGTGTCATCAAGTGGGAGTTTTCCATAATTGGAAAATTCATGCCCATCGACACGGATCGATAAATAAAACGGCGCTGTGTGAACGAGAGGATGTGGCTTGTTCTGTAAGGCGCTTTGAGCGGTCGATAAGTCCAAAGGAGATCGTTATGTATGCAGTCCATTTACAGGCTCGTATTGTAGGTGTGGATTGATTATGTGACAACAGACGAGAGCTGTCAGAGGCCACGCCGCTGCCCTGCGTGAGAGCAAGACGAATAAAGATGGAGGGATCGTTTCCAGCCCTGCTGAGTGACCCGTATTCTGTTGTTACGCGACCTTATCGCGCCACCTGACCATCACAGATTTCTCTAAAAATTCCCGGAGCAAAGATGCACTTCAACGGGAAGTTTCAGGTCTCTACGTCTGTGAAGGTGCTCGGTCATCCAGGTCAACGTAGTCTAAGAAGTTTGGAAAGAAAAGCATCTGGACTTCTTTAAGTTTCTTGAAGACGTTTCATCAGAGAAGCTTCTTCAGTTCTAAGAACGACTGGTTTTAAGCCCTATGGGAGTGTCTGCAAGAGGGTCATGGACCCCTATTGATTCTCCCTAGTTGGAAAATCAGAAGGACAATCAGAACAATATTGTCATCCCTCATCAGATTCAGAAGTTTCTGATAAGGGATGACAATATTGTTCTGATTGTGTAGCAGGTTTATCAGAGAAACTCAGGGGAGTCTTCTCCAAGCACGACATCCCAGTGTACCACCCACACACTCAGACACAAACTGCTTCATCCCAAACACAAACTTAATGTGGTGTATGCTGCACAGTGTAGTGAGGAATCCTCAGACCTCTACATTGGAGAGACCAAACAGCAACTTCATAAATGCATGGCACAACATAGAAGAGCCACCTCCACGGGACAAGACTTGGCTGTCCACCCTCATCTAAAGGTCAAAGGTCACTCTTTTGAGGATGCCAATGTTCACATTTTGGACAGAGAGGACAGATGATTTGAAAGAGGAGTGACAGAATCCATCCATGCCCACTGTGAGCGACCATCTTTGAAAAGAGGCGGTGGTTTACGACACCAACTCTCTGCCATCTATAATCCAGTTCTGAGATCCTTCCCAGACGCCACTCACATCCTGGGCCATCTGACCTCAGGAAATCACATGATAGGGTGGGGCCAGGTTTCACAATGAGCTCACCCGAAACTCTGGCTGATTGTGACCCACACCCGTTTTCATACCTTGGCTTGTGTGATTAGGTAGAGGATCAATAGAGGGTCCACAACCCTCTTAGGGACACTACCACAGGGCTTGAATCTGGGACTCTCCACCTACTCTTAAAACTGATGAAGCTTCTCAGATGAAACGTCTTCAAGAAACTTAAAGAAGTTCAGACGCTTTTCTTTCCAAGCTCCTTAGACTCTACTTTCATTCGTTTTATCAAACAAATAAAAACAACTAAGTGATGAACTTTGGTTGATTTTAGATTTTTTTCTTTATTTTGGGATCAGTTTATTGATTTTAAATGTCCATCATCTAGAAAACTCCTTGAGCCTATGGAGCTACATCCTTCAGATGGTTTACAGTTCATCTCTGGGCGCTGTGACGCTCAGCAGTGCAGCTCAAGAAGACAAAACAATGGATGCTCGAAGTCTCTGACAGCAGGTTTGGAGGAGGGGTTTAATTCTTTTACAGCTTCTGGAATATAATGCATATAATATTTTTCCTTCAGATGGTTTAAATCACATCTGTCCAAATCACAGATGGGGAAAATGTTCATCCCATTTCAGGTTGACATTCCCCAGATGATGCTTTTTTCCCCTCATTCTGACTCAAACCTTATAGAAACAAACAGGACAGGTAAGGATTTCCCAAACACAGTGAAACTTGAGCCTTTATTGTGAAAGGACAGTGGAGAAAGACAGGAAAGCTGGGTCAAACAGGTTTCCTGCTCAGTCCCGTGAGCGAAACTGAAGTGGTGCACCGCCCGGCTAAACCCAACAGTCCTGTTGGGTTAACCCATCACACCTGCCTGCAGCTCAACGCCACAATAACCACACCTGCTACGCAGCAAAGCCACATATGCATTTTATAACATGTCACGAGATACATCGAGATCTGACTGATTATGTTGAATTTACCACCTCTGCTGAAAACGAGGCATTAAAAAAAGAGCCATTTAAGTAAGTATGCTGGGTAACTGAACGTACGAGGCCTGAAACCCTGAGGGTGACTCGGCGGTCTGACAGTAATCATGCTTTTCAGACTTGCATAAAGAAAGAGCGAAAGAGGAGAGCGATAAGAATGACTTGAAGCTGTTATCATGAGAACTGTTCTGCACCGTGACGTCAATTCAAACACCCCAAACTCGCCGCCTCCTCCACCCCCTCCGTTAACCCCAATCCTTGCTTGCTATTTATAGTCTGAAGACGCGCGCGCGCGCCCCCCCCCCTCTCCCCCTCCGTCCTCCTCCCTGCAGGAGCAGCGTGGGAGGAGAGAGCGGCGCAGAGAGGAACGACGGGCTGGGGAGTGCGGCGGCTGTTCAATCGAGAGAAAAATTAAAGAGTGGAGTGCACTAATGGGAGTCTTCAGTCTTGTTCTGCCTGTCGGTTTTCTGAATGAGGCCGTAATAGGCGGGAATGTATTTGCTATTCAGAGAGCGTCGCAGCTCTGCAGACACACCAGAAAGTCTGACGTGTGATTTCTGTGTGAGGTCCCAGCAGGTTATAAACAGGTGATATACGAGTAAAAGAAAGGCTACAGGCTGTTAATTATAAATGAGAACCTGCTATAACAGAGAACCACTGCTGAGGAGACCAGTCAGAGGACACACTGCAGGAAGTTGCTGTGTGTGTGTGTGTGTGTGTGTGTGTGTGTGTGTGTGTGTGTGTGTGTGTGTGTGTGTGTGTGTGTG
>NW_005187578.1:618688-623731 GCF_000239375.1 Pundamilia nyererei | reverse complement strand
GTGTGTGTGTGTGTGTGTGTGTGTGTGTGTGTGTGTGTGTGTGTGTGTGTGGTTGGCAGACACCCTGTGTCGAGTGTCAGACCTCAGATGAGCTCTGACTGGGTGTCAACAGAGAGGAAGGAGACATCATGGAGTGAAGACGGGCCTGAGTGACACAATCCAACAAATTACTCGAAGACAAAAACGTGAACTAACAAACTCTTGAAGTATTCTAAGTATTAAAGTAGTCTTCTAGTTACACACAAATTAGGTGCTTTACTTGGGTATGACTCCTCCTCCATGCAACCCTTACGATTCAGAGGACAACCATGTGCTTTTTGTACCTCACTAAAATTATTTGACAGCTTTGTTTCCGTTAAAAATGAGTAATTGTATTTATTAATCTTTCTATAAACTGGCTATCCAGTCAGCAGTTTCAATATCCCAGAGGCTATGACGCCACCTGAATGCTTCTGTTTAGCACAGGGTGTTTTTGTAATCAGTGGTTCATGTTCTGGTCGTCACACATGATGACACGGAGGGGTGGTGGTATATCTGACAGGTATATGAGGAGACACTGGGTCCCACTTGCTGATTCTATTTGTTTTCTCCATAGACTGTATATAAAAGATGGGCACAGCCACTGTGACATCACTGATTTGTTCGTAAAGACGTGCTGTGAAGCAGGTGGGGGTTGGAGAACCAGGTGCAGCACAGTCAGCTTGTGACTGATTACTCTTGAACGTACCCTCGATAATCCTCCTTCCTGACTCTTGCAGCGACCACGGTTTACTAGAGTAACTGCTCGGATCTCCAATCAAATTCAATAAAACTGATAGTCTTTTTGCGACCATGTGTTGCCCCCTGCTGGCTTTTAAACAGAATACATGTTTAAAGCACCTTTGTGCTGGCTTCACTCTTCAGACTTTGAAGCAGCGCACTGTGGGGACTGACTCGCTTCTGGAGGCAGCCTCAAGTGGACATTAGAGGAACTGCAGACTGAGGAACTTGTTATTTGACTTCATGTTTCATTGTTTCCCTCGCCATAACGTGAGACTATTGGCTACTTTCAGATGACTTCAAACTGCATGTAAGGAGGGTGGGTCTTATATTTCACAGCCAGGTGAGACGTGGTGGTTTGCCTTTATTCCACTCACTTTCACTCACTTTCACTCACTGCTAAGCTTTAGGCACTGAAACCTGTCCAGAGTCAGGAAAAGATGGTGATTCAGGTTAAAAAGCACCTCTTCACAAAGCTAACCCTGATGGCTGATGAATAGTGAGCTGGGAGTGACAAACCTTTCTCCCTAAAGAACACCCTGCGTCCGACAAACACCAGCAGCTTTGACAGAAGTGTTATTGAACACCGCGGGACCGAGAACAGACTGAAACTGAACTTCATTCTGGGGCAAGAGGCTGGTGCTATGGAGGTGGAGTTTACATGTTCCTCCTCATGTATGGACGGGTTCTCTCCGGGTGCTCGGGCTTTCCCCACGGTCCAAAAAATATGCACGGGGTTAACTTGTTATTGTAAATTGAGGTGTGAATTATCTGTCTGTGTGTTAGCCCTGAGTAGGGATGGGTATCGTTTAGGTTTTATCCGATACCGGTGCCAAATCGGTACTTTTGAAACGGTGCCGGTGCTTAAACGGTGCTCGAACCGGTGCTTAAAGAATGGAGAACACAAACTTTGTCCAAAAACCTCTCGTGTTCAGCTGTTTCCCTCTTTTTCTTTGGTCATTTTAGCCTTTTTGGCCAGGGTGAAGGGAGTATCTGCCATCAAACAAGAAGACAGCCGCATGTAGCTATGATGATGTTTGCTAGTTCACCTTACATGCATTAATGTAATAACGTGGTTAGCCTACTCAACGTAAATTACTCACGCAGAGAAGACCGGCTGCTGCCATCATCATCCGTCATCATTTCTGCTACACTGGCAGGGCTAGGGGCCAGGACTCTCCTCTTCGTGTTTTTGGGTATGTTGCTAACTCCGGGTCCGATAACAAGCACCACACCGCAGTAGATGCGCTCGGTGTGAGGTCTCGCAGCAAGCTATCACATACAGCGCATTTCTTGGTTTTTGGGGGGGAAAACCCGCTATGCGTCGCCAGGTGTTTCATCGGATTTGAGGAGTTACCTCCTTTGACAGTATCACAGTATCAGCTTAAAGCACTTGTTGCTGCTGAGTTTGCATCTTTTGCTGTGAAGTACAGCCAGACTTTTGACCGCTTCGCCTTGGGCATTTTTAATCTGTAGCTCTGCATAAAAGAACGTACGTACCTGGCCCCGCCTACTATCCTCGGAAACGTAAAATGATTGGCTAGAAGTGTATCACAGCTCAGGAAAAAAAAACACCGAAATAAAGCACCGAAATGTGCGCTGCTTTTCGGTCTGGTTACTACCGTTTATGTCAGAACCACACCGGTACCCATCCCTAGCCCTGAGACAGACGCGACACCAGGATGTCCCTGCCTCTTCCCCTATGATAGCTGGGATACACCCCAGACCTGAAGAGGGATGGATGGATGTTTATACTGATGCAGTAAAATGGTGCTGCTGTTTTCACCAATGCATGCTTTACTGCATGATGTGACAGGGCGGTCCATGAAAATTTGACCTTGATAAATAAAAGCGGACTATATAAATTCACCTAATAATTGCATCATACAAACTACATCTGAAAAGCCATTTTCCTACATATCATACTTTACTAAAAGAAAAATATCAGTGTTTTTATTTAGACTTTAACAGAATATTTCCTCCATCACTGCAAAAACCCTTCTGATTCGTGTTTGATTGAAGTCCAGGTGAAACCTCTCAGCAGCTCTGCAGAGGATCTGAGCTTTATAGGCTGATAGTTTTGTTGCACATTTCCTGCGTAGCTCAATCTGAGCTCCACCAGCAGCAGGTGGAGGTCTTCATCAAATAAGCTCCAGGCGTTTGTTCTTCTAAACTAAAGCCTAAATAATCTCAGAGAAGAAACAGAAATGTGTATGTAACGCAGAAGCTGGAGACCTGGGAATAAAAGAGTTTTCCCCACTGCAGAGATGTAGTTTTGCTAAGCTGTACATTTTCAGCTCACAGCCCACAGAATGAGACAGAAAATGAAGGCTGTCTATTTAAAGCTTTTCCTCCTCCTGGTGATTGTGTTCTGCTGGTAGAAAAGTGATTTTCCTCAGAGACAGACAGCCACATTGATTCGCACAGGCCGAGACGGTTTAATAAAGCCGGGGTGGAAAGAAAGAGACGTCTGAAAGACGGGGAGAGGCCAGTTTGTAGCTCCCTCGCTACAAATTGCCCTTGATGTGACATCGAGCACATCTTTGACGCATGCGGGTTTGCAACAGGTGGGGATGCATTTTATCCCTTAAAGAAACTGATCTGGGGTCAAACGGGTCACTAATGAGATGGTCATGAATGTGAGGTCAGCCTGAGGTCGTGTTTCAGGAAGAACAAAGGAGGAAGAAATGAAGAAGAAAGGACGGCGAGCGCTCAAGTATTTATTTGAAAAAGCTCTGAGGCACGAAACCAGCGAGAGGTGAGAAAAGCTGCCGCTTGCTTCCTGAAGAGGCCCTGCAGATGTCAAACAGCCACAGTGGTATTGTGTAATTAACTGCTAATGGCAGCATTAAGAGGCTCGCTCCCCCGTCTGAAAATACAAGCAGCGGTTATACAGTTAATTAACAGTCGTCGCTCTGACTCCAGGCTGAAGAAACAACAAAAACACAGAAGAGTGAAAAAAATGATTTTAGCTCATTTCTTTTCTCACAGCCGGCCTGTGAGTTTGACTCATCTCTGACGACCTTCAATGATCAGTTCTGGCACCTCAGCGCGTATCAATAAAGACGTGGTTTGATGATGGCTGCACGGGCAGAGACCCTCCCCAGCTTCAGCTTTCTGAAAATCGGATTTGCTTAGGCTGCTGCCCCCGCGACCCGGCCTCGGATAAAGCGGATGAAGATGGATGGATGGATTTGTCACTGATAAGTGTAACATATCATGTTTTATACAGTGTTCATTTAAAACAAGCAACTCAACACATAAAAAAAGAAAGATCTAAAAGCATCCATCTTCACTTTTTCACTGGGTCAGTTGACTTTGTGTTCAGCCCAGGCAGTGTGGACTGAGCAGCTGAGCAGCAGCTCTTGTTTCTGTAACGGCAATTAAAACCATTCTCAGACTTTTCCCAGCAAAACTAAACTGAACTGTTCAGCTGCAAAGCTACGCTAAAGCTACGTAAGCTACAGTAAAAGCTGTGCATAAACTCTCAGCTGAGTTTGCCATCATCTTTGATTTGGGTAACTTTGCTGCAGGCTGACAGCGAGCTGCCATGAAATGTAGAAACATGCACGTGATGGTCTGAGGCTGGAGCAGCGTAAGGCAACGCATGGCAACGCATGGCAACGCATGGCAACGCATGGCAACGCATGGCTTGTTTTTGCATTTCGAGCATGATGTGATTTTGAATATATGTATTTATATAAATGTGTAAACTGTGACTGTTCCTGTTGTTCCTCGTTGTTTTGAACAGACTCAGAAGTGGCATCTTTATAAAATCCATCCGTCTGTATCGCAGGTGGAACGGAGGCCCAGCCTAAACCAACCAAATTGACAGCACCGCCCACGGAGCCAGGCTGCTGAACACAAAAACCTAAACAGCTACTTTAAATATCTGCACGAGCCGGGGAGGATAAAAAAGCCGCCTCCACTCATCGGTGCAGAAACAGAGAAAACCTCAGTGGGCTCAGCGTTCACTCGGTAATTGTCCAATTTAGGTGGACAGTGCCGAGTGGCGGGCCGGTGCATCCAACAGGAGCAGTGTTGAGGATGTCGGAGTCCCAGGAGGGGTTGATGAGAGGAGGGCATGATCAGCGGCTGGAGGCGGTGTGCAGCATTCACGTGGCAGCTGATAACAGAGCTCATTTAATTTCCTCTGTGTGCTGGGAGTCAGAGAGGGTGTGAGAGGGAAAATGAAAGAAAGCCAGTGTATAGATATATATAAACCTGTGTGTGTGTGTGTGTGTGTGTGTGTGTGTGTGTGTGTGTGTGTGTGTGTGTGTGTGT
>NW_005187578.1:563520-618582 GCF_000239375.1 Pundamilia nyererei | reverse complement strand
CACGTTTCAATAGCACATCTTCAAGCTTCACAGAAAAGATGAGGAGGCAGGAAGTCAGCAGGGAGAAGCCAGTCAATTTTCAAAATAAAAGACTACCGGCAGACTCAAATGCTCCGTTTCTGAAACACTCGTGGATCCACCGTGCGCCCGATGATAAACCGGGGCAGACATCTGGAACACTTATGGGGAGCTTATCACAGTAAGTCTGAATCCTCAAGGAGCGAGTGTACGATACTTCAGGTACTCACACCAGCACGGGTCGCACAGCGTTGTTCATGTTGCCGTACGCCGCTCGGCCCAGCAGCTCTCTGAAGCAGTTCTCAGCCAGCGCTGACGGGTTCTCCTCGCCATCCTGACCCGCCCCCGAT
The DNA here is from genome assembly GCF_000239375.1 of Pundamilia nyererei. Lineage (NCBI taxonomy): Eukaryota > Metazoa > Chordata > Actinopteri > Cichliformes > Cichlidae > Pundamilia > Pundamilia nyererei. The sequence goes on along the minus strand of NW_005187578.1, from coordinate 618,214 downwards.
GGTGTGTTGGGGTGTCCCGCCCTGCCAGAGAGACCAAAACAACAACAGAGAGGATGCTTAGAAAGAAAAATTAAAAATACCCCCCTGCGGTGACCGTTCACGAGAAACAAACACCTTAAACAAGCTGGACTGAAAACAAGAAAGCAAATTATTTACTTAATGTTTAAATGACTGAACAACAACCAAGAATCAATTTATCACATTGAACTCAAAAATCTGTACAGGAGGAACGACGCAAGAAGCTTTCAGGCCATAAGGAAGGAAGGAAGGAAGGAAGGAAGCCAGGAGGAAAGAACAAGTACAGAATAACAGGAGAAAAGATCTGAAAAGAATCAATCAGAGCAGCTGGGAAAAAAGGAGAAATCAATGAGGGTATCGACCTGCCTCAACCAGAGGGGTGTGTGTGTGTGTGTGTGTGTGTGTGTGTGTGTGTGTGTGTGTGTGTGTGTGTGCGCGCGCGCGCACAGACAGAGGAAACAGAAACACTGCAAAGTCTGTGCCAGGCAGAGATTTCAACAGGCCTTCCTTCACTGCGACATCAGAAAAGAGAGAAGAAGTCAGGACTGAAATAATGACTTTGATTGGCTCACTGATGAATCATGGAGGCTTCTGACTGAATGACTGAGCGTTCAGGCCGGCTGCCTGTCCGATGGGTCAGCTATCGCAAACCAACAGTGCAAACCTTCAAAGGCTGAGGATTACTGTGTTACTCTCGAGGGGAAAACTGTAATAAAATCAACAGTAACCAGATAAAGATGAAACTACTGTAAACAGAGAAGAAACAGAGTTATAGAAACGGCCAACAGCAGCCATGCCCTTCTATCCCACGCGTTGTAGACATTCACAAGCAAAGAATAAGAGCTGAGCAGGAAGCAGTGGCTTTTGATTTACTGGTCAGGTACCCGCAGCCACAGTCACGAGCTTGGGTAGTGACCTAAGGAATGAGATCGAAGATGCAAGCAGCAGAAGAGTGCGTGGGCTCAGCCTCAGAGACAGGCTGAGGAGCTCAGAGCAGAGCTGCCGCTACGCCACATCAAAAGGATGCAGTCTGGGTTATTCAGCATCTGACAAGGATGAGACGCCCATCTGTGAGACCTCATTCTGCAGAGATGATGTCTCTCTGCTGGCTTTCCAGAACAGCTGAAAAGAGGCAGGTCTGCCTGCAATCAACCTCTGGAGCTCTTTTGTCCCGTCTCCTTCCTCCACCCCAACCGGTTGCAGCGGATGGCCACCTCTCCCTGAGCCTGGATCCGCCAGAGGTTTTTCCTTCCCACTTTCGCCAAGAGCGTGCTAATATGGGGTTTTCTTTCTATAATCGTAGGCTCTTTACCTTACAATAGAAAGCTGTGCAAGGAGCAGAAAACAACTGAAGACATTCAAGGTTTGCAGAAAGAGTCTGACCACTTAAAAGACAAAAAAAAAGGTGTTGGAGACACTTAAACATACAGACTTTCCACTTCAGGGTTAATAACACATTTTAACAAGCTTGTAGACCTTTGTTCATGCCCAATAAACCCATTTGTTGCTTGAAATAAACCTTTTTCACTCAAACATACATTTGTAGAAGTCATACCTTTGTCATAATAAATAAAGCTGCTTTCTGCAGGCATGAATGCAGAGCTGCTTTAATAACTGAGCTGCCTTTTGAGCCAAAACTCAAATCCTGACAGACTTTGGTGGATCACTGTCACCTGCAGAAAGAGAAAACAGTCTGAGGAGCAGGAGCCGCAGCCCAGCAGAATGAGTAAATAATAATGAGCGGAAGATTTCGGAGTGTGGCTCTGCAGAGGTGACAGTAAGCCCACCAAGAAATGTTTAGCGCCGCAGCTGCAGCGGAGCGAATTCTGATATCAGAAAATAACAAAAGTAATCCTAATGAGCTGTCAGACGATGACGTCGAAAGCAGGACCGAGATGTGGAAGAGCAGGAAGAGAGGCAGATAAGTAATGTTGAGGATTCCTGTTTTGTAATTTACAAACATCACCTCGCAGCCAATGAGAAGCGAGTCCTCTCACGCCCGTGGGCTCTCTTCTCTGTAATGAGACTGGACCTGTTGTGAAATGTCAACTGACAACAGGGTTAAAGTTCAACTTATTTGAAGCTCAAGCTCGTTGGGCGAGGTGTGAAATCTGAGGTGTGCAAGCTGTCCGAGACAGCACCGCTGCAGGGAGCGCGTTTCCCGCTTCTGAGGAACGCGCTGACTGAGACTGACGTGAAGCGGTGCGGTCCTGAAGATGCTGCAGAGGGCTGTCAGCGACGTACATGAGCCACGTAAGGTCAACATGGATGTTGACCATTTTTTATATTTCTATTTTCTTCTTCCTTCCTATTTTATCATTCAGATTTTTAGGACACCCTAAAAATTGGGAAAGCCTGAGGATGGCGGTTGTTCTGCACCTGTGCTCCAATAAACCGGCCTCAAGAGCACAAACAGGAAGCAATCGTGTTGTTGTAGTGATGCGTGCGGACACCAGAGTGCCTCCTCCTGACCTCCTGAGAGTCAGCGGGGACTTTTTGTACAATAACTTTATCATATTTAACAAAGTCCTTCATGCTGTGAATATTTACAGGCCCTGGAAGCTCTTAGAGATGGGGGGACATTTGATGTAGTTCATTGAAACCATGTTGACACTCACAAAATGAGACGGTGGATATAAAATTGATTTGGTTTGAGATTAAATGTGTTTGTATAGACAGCGCCTGCATTTATAAAGAATACAGGCGCTTTCTTTATAAAGACAAACCCAACAATATTAATACCTGTGTAGTTTGAGGGCCTGTAGTCTCAGATTGTCTAATGTAGTTTAAAACAATCATAAAATATTAACATTTTAAAAAGAAACTGAACTACTGAAACACAGCTACGCACTTTATTAATGCCCTGTCATTGCTCCAGTTATCATCGTTGGACCTGTTTTTGGTCCTTAACTCGTCTCATCTCAGCACGCGGTGGACGAAAATCGAATTTAAACTGGATTTTAAAGCTGTTGTTTGGGAATCAAATGATCAAAAACTAAACTTTCTGCTTATGTGATGATCCGAGTTCAGGGTTTGGGTGGGTCACGGAAGATTTTTGACATTTCAAACTGGACCGCAAAGGTCCGAAGTCTGGGATTGGCTTCGTCTGCAAGACGAATGAATCGCTTTATAAGAGGACAGGATTTTAAGACACCATGAATGAACTTTCTGAAGATTTCTATATTGAATATTTAGTAACTACGATGACTGGGGAAGGTCACGGTAATCGTCTCGAACGCTGTTTGCTGCATCTGGACCTCCCAAAGAGGTGTTGCAGTACTTTAATAAATGCAGAATAATCCTGCGTCATTTCTGAGAGAACAAAGTTATTATTCACAAAGCCACAATCCGGGCCTATTTTAAGCAACAAACTCCAAATGCTTCATGTTGATGGAGGAAAGATGCTGCCAATTAGTTTCTTCTGCCGTCTTGTTGGTTGGAGTTTTCCTGCAGAGCTGCCAGGAATCCACAGTCCTGGCCGGAGACCAGGAGAGCCTCATGTTATGTGTTATATTGATAAAATAATGCAATAGTAAATCATTTCCCAAGCAATAAGCCTGGTCACAGATGGACTGTAGGCAGCCAGCTCTCAGGAGGGAAACAATGCAATTACTGACAGCCCACACGGGCGGTTCAGGGGAAATTAAATGCTTATTGCTTGTTAGAAGCAGGGAAATGAGGCAAAAATGAAAATCTCTGATGTTATAGGAGGTGGGCTGCTGTTATTTAATGAAATAGAAGAAACTTTGCTGAAGCCAGACTTTTCCTGATGATTGCGCACTTTAGGAAAAAATTGTTAAAACATTCCAGAACAAAAAAAACGGTCAGATAGAAACTCAATTTCAAGCCTCCACGGGAAAAGAAAAGTCTGAAAGGATTTACAGCACACGTGAAAAGTTTGTGTTTGATGTCCTACAGTCTAAAAAAAAAAAAAAAAGTTTACTCGCATTATTTATTTATTTTTTAAAATGGTGGCGTTTCGGGGGTTAAACATGGAAATAATAAAGAGCTTCAGTCAATCCAAAAACTCAACTGGGACTAGAAAGAGAGACCACATTTCTCCCATTTTGGCTTCTCTTGGCTTTCTTCATTCAGATCTAGACTAATGAGGCCCCATCATATCCTAGAGCAGCGGGCCAGACCTTTTTTGCGCCACGGACCGGTTTAATGTCAGACAATATTTTCACGGACCAGTTAATGTGTGGCGGATAAATACAACAAAATAAAACTATACGACCAAGACAAGAACTGTGGTATTTTGTAAATATAATAATAAACGCGAATTCACCCTGTAATTGTCTAACTTAATTAGCAGCGTCCTCCTGAAATGCGCCAACAACATTGAGAGTAACATCCTCCTCTCTTCCCCCAAGCTTCTAAAAGTAGAATGGGAGGCAGAGCCTTCAGCTTTCAGGCCCCGCCTCCGTGGAAACAGCTCCCAGTTTGGGTTCAGGAGACAGAAACCTGCTTACTAAAATTAAACTTAAGACTTTGCTTTGTCAGCTGTAGATATTCTTATGCTGTGTGTTTCTTAACAGGACTTTTACTGTGAAATCAGCTGAAAAACCTGGAGTTTTCTGCAGATTTCACAATAAAAGTCCGGTTGAGAAATAAATATTTTCTGTCCACTAAAACGCTATAGGCCTTTTAATTTGAAACAGATACTGGAGTGGTTTAACAGAGCTGTACCTCCAACAGAGTGGGGGCCAAAAAAAAATATTAAAATAGACCAATAATCATTTTCTTACTCCTACTGTTCTACTATTGTACCAAACAGGAGTAAGAAAAAGACAGCAGGTGAGGCAAATCAGGGTCTATGAGATATGAGACAGAGTTTATGTGAATGATGCAAACATGTTCCTTAATCCTGGTTTACTTTTCATTTCTGAGCTTATGTTTAATGTGTAAACCAGCAGCTACTGCAAGCTTTTGATGTTTGCAGGTTACTCAATGCAGCAGATGAATCTGTGAAGCAACCAGCACATCGTTAAGATCAATGTGTGTGTCTTTACTGGATTTCAGCGGGGTTAGCTAAATGTGAATATTCTAAGGAAAGCCTCCTTGATGCACTGACCACTCCTCTCTTCACTCCCTGTCCTCTTAACCCTCAGCGGTCGCTTCCTGAACTGAATGTTAAGGAAGTTTAAGAAAGTTTTCAAGTTACATGTCAAAATGACAAAGTTATGACCGTCTAACACTTTTATCAGGAAAAAAGTTCTGGTTCCATTCGTACGTTGTGCTCAGATCCACAGTTGTCAGTAACTGTGACATGCCAGAATGGATGTATTTATAGACTACACAATCCTGTACTGTTGAGGCCTCTGTTGTGTGCGTGCATTTAATCAAGAAGTGTGCTCTAAAGAAACGACGGTGGTGTGATTACAAAGATTAAGGCAGTTAAGACAAGTTAGAGGTCAAAGTCGTTTCCAAGGTGGCAGAGAGAGTGTGTTTGCGTGTTTGTATGTAGGTGTGTGTGCTGATGAGCAACACAGGCAGGCAGTTAATCGTGACGCAGGAGGAGGCTTTGTTCGCCTTCCTCTCTGGTTTCTGCACGCCGGGCACGTCCGCCTTCCCCAAGACGCAATTAAGAGTATCCAACGCCCTTGACCGCTGCTTCCCAGCAGCCTCCAGAGGTTCGATTAGAAAGCCGACAACATGCTGCCGAGCCAGAGTTCGGGGACAAAATTATCAGAAGAAAGAAAAAAAACCAAACAAACAAGCACAACAGCGATTCCCTCAGAGGCGAGAGTCAAACTGTGTTTCAGTGGTGAGCTCTGAGTCACACTATTAAACCGACAAACCCCAAACCTGCAGAAAGACATTTAGTTTGACAGGATGCTGCTGGACCGCAGTGATGCTGAGCTGCTCCAAGGAGGGAGGTCAGCATCCGAATGGGCAGAAAAGTGCAGAACAAATGTTCACCTGCCACTGGAAGATGTTTCAATCCATGGAGAAACAAGTCTGAACTCCCCAGGGAGAGATTTTTGATGAGTCCAGGCAGCCTTTTCCTCCACTTGACCTCCCAGATTTTGTGAAACAGGCAGACCGACGAGAGAAGCTGAAGAAAACTGGTTTATCGGAAAAAATAAAATGCACATCACATGTTTCCAGCTAAGCTATGCATCCTGTGATTGCATGGAGCTGCGTGTGATTGCATTCGCATGAACAAAGCAACATGATAAGGTGCCTGATTACAGATGACTAATGATTACCCTGCAGGGAGGTGATACTATCCTCAGCGGACCACCCGCTCTTCGTTTCTCCAGCTCTTTTTAGCTAAACTGTCACCAGTAAACTCCTCAAATAACTGCTAACTGCCTTGTGAGAGAAGCTTCCTTCTACTCGATGCTGAACCGTCAGTTTGTACAGACGAACGTTAGCATTTTACTTATTCTTCAAAGTTTGGGGAAGCTTCAGAGGGCATTACAGGCCTTTAGAAGGTATACAAGACCTGCCAAGAGATCAAGTCGAAACAATAAAAGCTCCAAGAGAAAAAAAGAGATTTGACTGAACAGCTTCTAAAACTAAATGTGTCACATTCCTACATCTCTGCAGACGTGTGCCTCATATTTATGCGGGTATTGGTTACACATGGATTTTAACACCCGCCCAGAAAAGGGTCGGTTTTACTGAAATTTATCTTCCAGCCATGGAAGATGGATTGGCAAGAATTCTGCTTTTCCTGTCAAAGGTTCATTGAGAAGATACTGCAGATACTGGATCAACTATTTTAGCAGTGGGGGGAATAAGTGAGTGAGACCATGTCAGAGTCATAGAAAAATAACAGTTTGGATTTGAAGGCCAGCTCATCTTCTCGATCGCTTGGCGTTAGATCAAAGCTGTGTGAGGCCTTTTTCTAGACTTGATATTGCGATAATATTAAACGTGTATTGTTGTACAGTTTTTGATTGGGTCATGCAAACATTGAAACACATGACTGCTGTTAGCCTCATGTTCACTTTCTGCGCCACCATCATCTTCTTCAGCACAAATATCAGCACAGCTACAGCGTTCAACTGTTTCTCACCACGTAAATGTTGAAGAAGAGCATGATGGGAAATCCCCGCTGTTTACAAACCCTCACAGTCCGTAGCTAAAAACCTTTAGTTGGATCCACAAGTTTGTGCACGAGGACATTTTTTGTAGTTTTGAGTCCGATTTAAAATCCTCTGTGGTGAAGTTCAGAGTTTCAATTCAAGGTATTAAATAAAATTCCCCATTTTTAGTAATACCCAAATAATTCCCAACCTGGCTTCTGACACAGATGTGAGGATGCACCAGACTTCAGTGTTTTATAAGACTTTCAGAGTCTTCTAGTGGACGGCAGCTACAAGACGAAGGCTCGTCAGTTGGTCTAGAGCCTGACATGAATATTCCCTCAGCAGTGATGTGTAATTACAGCAGCTAAGAACAGTTACATCACAAAGGGGGACAACATTAACCAAAATTAAAAGATGAAGCCTGCTCCAGTAAGATGCTGACACCTTAGCTTTAAGTATCTGCTGATGCTAAGTACCCACTGGGAATAGGACAGATCACGAGTTTTCTCTCTAACATCGCAGGGTTTTTACTTCACGATATAAAAGTGCATCGAACTGTTGCTGTGAAACGGTGCTATATGAATAAAACTCCGCTGCATGTAATCCAAGTAAAACGGCTCAGAGATTAAAAAACTCAGAGATTTTAATTCTTCCAAACTTTACCAAACTGACTCCTCTGCATATGGTCAAGTAAAAAAAAACAAACAACTGTGCTAGTTTATTTATGATTTTATTTTTATTATTATTTTTTTTTTTAGCTTGAATTAATTAAAACTGATTAAAAAAAACAGGTTAAAAAGCATTTTTATCACTATAGTGATGTTTCTTTGGAGAAAGGTAAAACCTCTTCAGGCAGAGCCATTCTTTCCTGTATGTCAGGAAAAATGTAACGGGACTCGAGTGTGGCTGGAGTTCATGATTTCATAACTTTAGACTCGCGGTTCAGTCAATCTACGCCAAAAAGGACAGATTAAAGGCAAGAGTAAGACTTAAATATTTAACTACGTGTCCTTCATGTTTAACCTCACACATCCTACCTCGCCTCCTTCAAAGAGCACACTTCCAGCCTCAGATCCGGCTCGGGGTTTCTGCTCATTAAGTCGCAGAAACGACTCGAACGCTGCCATTACTGCAGAGATGTTTCCCCCCCAGGACAGCGGGAAAGGAAGATATGCAGAACAATTATCCCAGGAAAATGGGAAGGTGCATTTCCATTTAAATGGTGAAGATAAGATTTGGTGATTGGACTGTTAGGAGCAGGAAATAAACACGAGATTAAACACGAGAAACAAAGAGTGCATGACGGTTAAATAGAGAGACCCGTGTTTCACGGTGGTCCAGCAAAGCTCGTTCCTTCAACAGAAGACGTTCATCTCAAGATCAGCATAATTAATTAAAGCTAAACTTTAAAATCTTAAAAGCGTAACGTGCTCACTGGTGGTCAAAGGAGCTTGCAAAGAAAAGCGTCTGGACTTCTTTAAGTTGCTTGAAGACGTTTCACCTCTCATCCGAGAAGCTTCTTCAGTTCTAAGGTCAAATGGTGGAGAGTCCCAGATATAAACCTAGTGGGAGTTTCCCCCCACAGAGGGACAAAAGGACCCCTGATGATCCTCTAATCGCCTGAGCCAAGGTGTGAAACTGGGTGTGAAACCTGGCCCCACCTTATCATGCGAATTCCTGAGATCAGATGGCCCAGGATGTGAGTGGGCGTTAAGGCGTCTGGGAAGGATCTCAGACTACGATGACCTGGATGACTGAGAACCTTCACAGACGTGTTCACTGGCGATTTCCTGTTTTTCAAACCATTCCCTGTAAACTTTAGAGGTTGTTGTGAGGAAAGTCCCAGCAGATCATCAGGTACTGAAACAGTCAGACAAACGTCCGTGCCATGTTCAAAGTCACTTAAATCTTCTTTCTTCTTCATTCTGATCCTCAATTTTGGTTAGATACGTGTTCACATGCAGTTGAACTTGAATGACCCCTGGGTATCCTGCTTTAAATGCTTGGAAGTAACCTCCCACCACACCTGTGGGTGACAGGAACACCAACCTGTCCGAACAGCCACAGCGCTCTCATTCCTCCACATGTGTTGGAAGGGAGGGAGCGAGCTTCTTGTGGGGCTTTAGGTAGGAAAAGAAAAAACAGGCGAGAGAAGGAGGGAAAAAAAAAAAAAAAAAAGAGTCAAAGGGAGGCAAAAAGCAGGTCCAAAAATAGCATTTTGTTCACATGGAAACCACACAAATGAGAAAGGAGAGGTTTCTACAGAACAGAGCTCAGGTGGTGAAATCAGGAGAGAAGGTGATAAAAATGAGAGGCTGAGGAGGAAAAGCGAGGAGAGTAAAGAGATACCATCATCTGCTTAATTTAACTACTTCAGTTCTGGGTTAATTTTCTTATTAAATATGTGACAGAAAATGTCTGCAAATGATCAAAGCACTAGTTCAAAACAAGAAAAGATATTTGACGCACTATTATTGTGCATTTCAGACATCTTTTCTTTTTTAAATCAATAACTGTCTCAAAGACAGAGGAGAAGATTGGTAAGGAATTCGAACGAGACAAAGACACCAGAATTAATCTTTGTGCTCGGTCATGTTGATCTTTGCAGTGCAGGCACAGCATCACTCCCAGCCCGGGGATGAGGAGCAGAACTAAGCTCCTCAGCACGACATCGGGATTTCCTCCTTCACCTGGATACAAGCCTGGATTTGTGGGCTGAGTGAATAAAATGAGGTTTGAGGTGTGTGGGAGGCGGTAATTCCTCCGCTCGAGTTCAGGTGAAGGTTTGTATTCCGTCGGCCGACCTGATGATCCCGAGCGATTTACGGCAGATCCAACAGCAGGATTTACTTTGGATTCTGACTCTCCACGTGCTGCGGGCAGAATTAAAGACGTCAAAGGTCCAAAGAAGAGCGAGAAACACAGAAAACCGGCAGAGTTTGTTAGAAAGCAGGAAGAAGAAAACGCACCAACCAAGCAAACACAAGCCAAGATCCTTCGGTTGCTCAGCGTGACCAGCGGTCATATTTTGGGTTGGTATTACAACGTTAATCTTATCATGTCCAAGTTCCTGTCAAACTGAATAAATCCTCTTGTTCTGAATGAGGTGTGTTCCTATTAAAAGGGAGTTCTTCCTCCCCAAAGTTGCCACGTGCTTCTTCACGGGGATCACTTGATTGTTGGGGTTCTCTTCTCTAAAGTACTGAGAACAGCATGAACTGGGAGCTCTGGGTCTTTTTAGCCCTTTCTTTGTCACACTGGTTCATGCGTGGTGGAAAAAACTCTCAGGCCTGATTTAGACTTCTGCGCTGAATCTCTGTAGAGCGATGATGTAACCTACGTAAGCGGTCGACGTCATTGTCAGCACTCATGCTTGTGCGTTCACTCCCAGCTCATGGCCGGACGGGACCTTTCCAGTAGATGAAGGCTCTCCGATAGAGTCCAGCCGGAGTCCTGCAACTAGGACTGCGCCATAACACACCATCCATATTAACCCTGGGTATATTTTTGCATGATTTACAAAACCATTATTAAATGAATAAACGATGCAATGATGTCATGCTGATATAATTTTGAGGTTATATTGCCCACGCCTACCTTCAACATATGAAACCGAGTAATTACAGTTTTCACACATCACTGAAGGCCGAAATCTAACGCAATCTGAGATCCAACACAAATTGTGCTGCACGCCCCCATCCGACACTCATGAGGCCCCAGAAGATGACGACAGCGTATCGTTTGCATTACAACATGATGAGAATGCTTCCTTTCCCACTAAATACCAAATCAAATTACGCCTCTAATGACGATGATCTATAAAACCTGCACACACGCCTCATCAGCTTGAATGAATTAGATCATGCTAACAATTTCTGCAAAAGCAAAACCGCTTCCCAAACTCCTCGTGTGAGGGTTCAGAGTCGCTACTCTTCCACGTTTACCCAACAATACATTGAGGAGGAGAGCAGGAATGAAAGACTGTGAAAGCAATAAATCTTGCTCTGTCCCAGGACTCTGCTCAGATACGATAAGAGAAATGTTTAGGAAGGAATAAAAGCTGGAGGGAAAATGGAGTTATGATGAGGTGACACGCAGGCACAGATTTGTTTCCTTTCATAAAAACCTGCCCTCGCTGCTCCATTTACTAACTCAAGTATTTTTTCTCTGCCTGTCACTTTGTAACGAAGGACACGTCTTTTTTTATCCCGTCTTTGGATTCTTCAGCTGATTAATGAGCTTCAGGTGAATTTTTGGCACAAATACACCTGAGAGCTGGTAACTGGTTTTAATGTCGCTGGTTATAATTAAAAGCACGGTCAGGATTTTGACCTTTCATCTTCATGTGCACGCCACAAAAGACAGTTCTGCGAAAAATGTTCGATTATAGGTGGTGAATTGTACAAAACCTGATCTGGAACTCAACAATAGACCGACTGAGGTCATAAATCATGTTTTCAGCTTCTCTACACTGTCTTTCTTAATGCTGCATGATTGGTGGTTTTGTGTCTCCTGCTGAAATTACACCTGAAAGTCACACACAGTCGAGTCTTTTTTCAAACACCTACTCTGAAAATTATCAGCCACCAGGGGCGCTGTGGAGTCTATCGAGTGTGGATGTAATATCGGCATGAAAATATAATTAATAATTAGACCTCTGTGCACTGAATCATACTTGTTATTAATCTCTGTCTCTCTTCCACAGCATGTCTGTATCCTGTCTTCCTTCTTTCTCCTCAACCGGTCGCAGCAGATGGCCCCGCCCCTCCCTGATTCTTGCTGTTAGAAGGGAGTTTTTCCTTCCCACAGTCGCCTTCACAGGGGGTTTGTTGGGTTTTTCTCTGTATGTATTATTGTAGGCTCTACCTTACAGGATAAAGCACCTTGAGGCGATTGTTGTTGTGATTTGGCGCTGTGTAAATAAAACTGAATTGAATTAATCATCAACTAACTTTATTCATCAGGTCCAACATTACTGGGAAACACAGACCTTGCAACAGCTGTGAGGTTTCTGTGCTGCTGTGACGTTGACTCTGTGTGGGTGTGGCCTACTAGAGCGCTCCTTTGTTTCCGGGGTGTGTGTCGTGCTCCTGCTCTGTGGAGAGGAGGGTGGGGTTTTTGGTGATTTAGTTTTTTATTTATTTTTTATTTAGTCTTTTGTTTGGTGAACATTTTCTGGGTTTTGTTATATTTCCTTTATTTTGACAGTTTTTTTGTCAGTTTTTTCAGTTAAATTATTAATAACAGAAAAAACTTTACTTTTACAGAGACGTGCTTTAACCTGGAGACAGACTCATTTGATTAAAGATAAGTCCGACTAGAGTTTCTTTGAAAGCTTCATTAACACCAACAAGGCAGATGTTGACAGATGATGACACCTGTTAACTTGGACTACAAACAGCAGCAATAACAATGTGACACTAAGGATCAGTTCTGCAGCCGTGAGACAAATACTTTGAGTCTAGTTAATCCAATCTGAGAGAAGATCATTTAATATTTTAGCTGTTTTTATTTTATTTTATGATTAAATTCTCTGTATCGCGGACAGAACAATGAGCTGTGTTAAACTGCTATGAAGCATAAATATTAACACTCAGTGTGAAAGCAGCAGAATCTTAAATATCACAGAACCAAAAATTATCAACTGATTATTGAATCTGGAGTCTGAATCTCTGTTGCTTGTATCAGCTCCAGAGTCACACGATAATTTTCTACAGGAGTCTCTAATGCTGCAAACAGGAGAGCCTGAATTAGCTCCTCCCACTTTGCAGATGAAAAACAGCTGTATCGTCGGTTTTCTTAGAGAAACAAAAATTGTGGCGTAAACCAGTTTGTCCCTCCGGTTCAATATGAGCCTCTCTAAACTCTAAAGAAAGCAGGAAGCATAGTGTCAGATACAGCTCGTGTAAAAAACGGTGACGCTGCCGCTTTAATCCTGACATGGGTACGACATGCTTCATGTGTTGGCCGGGTTTGATGGAGTCTGTGTTGTCGAATGTTGTCGTCCAGCTGGTTCTCAGAGTGGATTTGACAGCTTAAAATCATCCCGAGGATCACAGCAGACAGCAGCAGGATGTGAACAGAGGATGAGGTGGCTCAACACCTCAAGCACACATGTACGAGGAAAAGATGGCGACTGAATGATAAGCAACCAGACCTGTCAGAAATCCTGTGGATTAGTCTAGAGCTGAAGTCTAACACTAGAAAAGTGCTATATAAGAATCAGTCCATTTACCATTTAACACCACTTTTAGTCCAGTTTAAAGCTAATGACTTGTCTGCAGGGTCATGGGCAGCATCCTCATCAGAGATACACAGGCCTCCTTCTTCCCAGCTCACCCGTGGGGGCACGTGGGCATTCCCAGTCAAGAGAGCCAAGTAAGCAAACTTGATTTCTACAGAACGTTTAAAACCAAAGTGCGCTACACTAAAACAGAATAAACCTGTTCCTAAAAAACTGACGGTACACACCTTCACAGAAATCAGCCGTTTCCAAACGCTTAGGTTTGGAAACAGTCGCTGAGGTTGTTCGTCTGAGGTTGTTTAGGTCATTCCAGAGAGGCAGCAACAGCAAAGATGATGACGACTGACGGACATTCAGACCTTAATGATATTGAGGGAATATGTGGACACGGCGTATCTACCACACATGCAGGTGAGAGACCGGCTTTAAACACAAACGGCGCCGCTTTAAACTGGATTCTGTAACAGTGCCAGGCTGCAAACACAGGAGTGAAGTCGTCCAGTTTAGATGTAATTAAGGAATGCATCATCCTTTCCAGATGAGAAGGTTTTTGTTAGATTGGCGACTGCTGAGCTGGAACAAACTGCTCCTGATCACTGCATTTATTTGTCTGCAAGCTTGTGCCAAAGTTTTGAACCTGTGCTTTATTCAAAGCAGTAAAAAAGCCCTGATTATCCTTCAACCTCTCAGTTAACAGTGGACAGCCTAACTGGGTCTAACCCAGGGCCTCCTCCTGGAACACCCACCCAGGAGGTGGATGCCCGAACCACCTCATCTTGCTTCTTCCACTGCAGGAGTGTCGGCTCTATTGCGAGTCCTTCCCGAACGTCTCACCCTATCATTAAGAGAGAGCCCTGCAGCTATGACGCACTGCGCCTTCAAACCTCTGAGGCCTCAATCATTCCCCATGATTTGCAGATCCTGTCTGATTGGAGACTTTTTGGTGAAGGTGACAGCTGAATTGTGGGATATGAGAGCTGGCCGCACAACAATAACACTCATTCCCGCGTGTGCAGAAAAGTTTGATGCTGCAGGAAAACTAGTTTACTTTGCTGATTGCCTGGAGAGAAAAGCAGCAGCTCAGCATGTATAATTGATTGGCAGTTTTTGTGCATTACTGTGTGGCCCATTAAAAAAAGGTCACCTCTGAAAGAGAACAGCTCTCACTTCAGAAAATCAAACATTTGCCTGAGAGACAGCCATCGCTCCAGTTCCATATTCAGGGCAGAGAATAATGAGTCACGGGAAAACAACGCACGGCAGGGAGATTTCGGTTTGAGGCGAGCGCGTGGCAGCTTTGGCGTGTGTCGTACCTGTCCAGGTCTTCACTGTCCTGCATGTTGAACAGCATGGATGGGATCAGTTTGTCCATGTGCTGTGGCTCCCAGATGATGGCCTGCAGCTCGTCGTTCACCGTCTTCCTCACCACGCCCTGCAGACCTTTGATCCCGGCCACACGGATCCTGACGGCAGAGATTAGAGAGACTCAGAGGAAGAACAAGGCACACATCCAGCTGTGGACAGAAGTTTACATCACTCATCACAGGCATGAATGTCATGGTGATTTTGGGATTTTAATGGTTTCTATGAAGCAGCATTGAACAGCACAAACCATTAAAGACTATAAAAACAAATCTGGGTGCACAAGTTTGAATTTATTTCCTCGAATCCACACAGGGTCAAATATATACACAGCTTTTTATAAGTGGTACTGAAATTATATCCTTTAACTTGAAAAGGCCGAGGCCTATTAGCTTCCCGTTAGTGTTCATGATCGACTACAGGTGCTAGTTTCTCTTTGCAGCATAAACAAGATTCGACAGCACTCACTGGACTGACCAACACTGAGAACAATGGGAAAATCTGAGGAACTCCTTGTAGATTTACACAGACTGGGAGGGTCTCTGGGAGATATTTCTGAATAACTGAGGATTAAAAGGCCATCCATTTAAATGACCGCACATAAATATTCACATATGTCACCACTTTGGGTCTGCTTCCAGATGTGGGCAAACTGTCACCCTCAGGCGAGAGGAATTTGGTTAGGATGTTCAGGAACAACCCAGGAACTAAAAAGGCTTAAGGCTAACGTAACCTGGAAACTGCTGGAACACCAGCATCAGTGTCCCCAGTGAAGTCAGTTTTACCTGGTCATGGACAAACAGCTACCAGACAACATCACGGTGCTTTTAGGAGCTGAAAACGTCTCTCAAATAACTCACTACTAAAGACTAACCTTCCAAGTTCTTCCCTCAAATTCCAAATCTTATCTCACTTCAGAGGAAAAACATCCAAACCTTTGATTTAATCTAATTTTCCGCCTGAGAAGAGGTTCAGCAGCCTGCACAGCAGAAATGTTCAGGAGCAAAGTGAGGCCGACTTCACCTTTTACTATTTCGTTTTTGGACACGGATAACTCCATGAGCAATAACACAAAGAACAGCACTGATGACCTCGCCTGAGAGCTAATCTAATCACTGCCACAGAAATCCTATTTGGGAATTCCTCTCCACCTACAGCCGACACTGCTGAGTGGAATAATAAAACACTGAGGAAAAAAAAAAAAGAAGCAGCGTCAGAAATCAAACCGTTTATAGCTCAGCGGTGGCGGCGAGGTATAGAGCGCACTCAAAAACAATCCCAGCATCCCCTGGCTCTCACCGCACCACCCACCCTCAACCAACCTGCAGCACGCACACACCCTCATACATACAAATGGAGATAAAAGAGGCTTTTTATGCACGAATACGTGCAGACACCTCGTCGCTCGGAGAGGTCTCAGCTGCTGCAGTGAGATTTCAGAAACTCTGGAGGAGGGAAGTTATCTTGACAGTGAATGAGACAGAAGTCTCCAGGTATTGTTTTAATGCAGAGGGCGAGCGCCCCGGCGGGGAAAGCATCTTCTAACGTGCTGTGTGGTGTCACAACCTCACGCCGCTGCCAAACCAGCTATTTTTTACCCTACTTACAATAAAGATCGCAAGCAGACAGTTTCTCAGTTTCACAGTAAAAATGCGAGTGCCTGACGTCTGCCTGTTTTTAAAATGTAAATCTCTGCGTCGTGTTCATGAATGAGGCGAGGACACAGCGGGACACTGATGGAGAGAGTAATGTGGATGTTTTACCTTCTATTGTGGTAAAGTCTAGGGCTGTGATTCTAGCTAGGGGTGTGAGAGGTCCCGGGTTCAAATCCCGGACAAGCCCCCAATTCATGGTATGACATTCCTATCCTCACCAATGAACAATGAGCTCTGTGTAGTGAGATCGAACATACAAGTGATGGAAAAGGACTTCCTCACAAGGGTGCCTGCGCTCTCCCTTAAAGACGGGGCTGAGGAGCTCTGTCATTCAGGAAGAACTCGGAGTAGAGCTCCTGAGACTGGGCATCTAACCAGGACTCCTCCTGGACACCTCGTAGCTGAGGTGTTTCAGGCATTTCCAATGCTGGGCATCTCAGGCAAGACTGCTGCCCACATGACCTGGACCCGGATAGCGTCTGAAAACGGATGTAATCCTTCCCTCAACCTGAAACTAAGAAATTAGCTTCGTTTCTTAGGTTGGTGGAGTCGAGTTCTTTCATGTTTTAATCAGAAATGTTTTTCTTTTTGTTTGCGTTTATTGTATTTATAGTCTTTTATGTTTTGTGGTCCATCAAAGTCTTTACACCTTGCTAGTTTGGAAGGTGTCGGCCTGAATCTGCACTGCAGTATTTTTATTAGAGTCATTGGAAAGAGTGCAGCTTTAAGTTTTTGCATTAGCTACATCGTAAGCTTACGTAAGCCTTACTTGTCAGGTCCCCTTTTCAAAGGCACAAAAAGACTCAGCTTGAGGCTTCACAGCGAGACGTCGTAAAACACAGAGCAACATCACGTGGACTACATCTGTCTTTTATATACAGTCTGTGGATCGGCGTTGACTTTTTTCTCCCTACTTGCAGCTCCTGCTTGTTTCTTTTAAGACTTTATATTTCTGAACTGCACGCGGCTTGCTCGACTGTTTGTTATTCTCCTCAGCTCCAAATCCTGTGGGCTTGCAACATTATATATTCTTCTCTCGTCTCGAAAGACTGCTGACTGTGAGTGATTACTCTCAACCAGCCATTTTCCTCTCGGTGCTGCATCTTTGTTTCAACAAATCATCACCTAATAAAACTGCTAATGTTTCCTACATAACACCTTCACCAGCAAATAACTGAGGGAGCTTTAGGTGTCGAGATATAATCTGAGGAATAAACTGTCAGACTACCACCTGTCAGGTTCAAGCAAAGTTATTTTTGTTGTTTTTAGTGATGCTGCCATGAAATATTACTCATTTAAAGGCCTCATAAACATCCCTGTGATTTCTGCTTTATTACACAATAAAAACGTTTCTGAAAGATAAAAGAATATTAAATCCACGTTAAAGATTAAAGACGGCTAAAAGCCAAACGGGACAAATCAGTTTCCTGCTGTATTCTCTCATTACTGTGAGTGAAGTTGTTGCTGTGGAGGGAAGAATGAGCTCCTGATGCTGGAAGCAATGCAGGCAGGTACGCGCCTTTCTCTGTAGCCTCATTTATGCAGAGCCTTCCCAACACATCATTCCATCATCATCATTTCAGATCCTTATATTTTAACCTGGCCGTTGGAGCAATGCTTTCCTGTGGTGGTGTTACCAAGCCCCGCCCTCTCAGAAGAAGGCCCGAAAATCTAAATCAGTCAGACGTATTTCTAATTCTTTATTCACTGGATTCTAGTGGGGGTGAGGGCGGCCCTGGTGGGGATTTTATTTCCGCCCCTCTTTTGGCTGAAGCATGTTTCCTCGCTGGCTTGAAAGAGGTCGTTCATGAAATTTTCAGCGGTGGAGGAGCACCATGACATGTCTTCATAATACTCCAAAATGATGTCGCGGCATGAAGCCCAGATTTTAGAAGTAAAGCTCGCTGCTTCCAGATTTTAATTTGGTCCAAAAAAGCAGCTTCGAGTGAATCGGCCTGAACACAAAAAGGAAACCAATCACTAACTCAGACTGCTCCAGAGGAGTAAAATTATAACTTTGATTGAGAATCAATGGTTATATTTTAAATTTAGGATTATTCAGCCTCTCCTGAGTGCAACAAACAACAGTTGAGTTGTGGAGTAGTGCTGGGCGATATGGAAAAAATATTTATCACGATATGAATTATTTTATATCACAATATACCACCTGACCTGTGGTCATCTAGAAAGTACGCAGTCTGTAAACAGCAAGTGCCGAGGGTGCAGTCTTTGTTTTGAGTTACCGTAAAGTATGTCGCAAATCCGGGTGCACGTACAGCAGCACCAGCTAGCAAACCACAAGACGGAGTTGCTTTGCAAAAAATATCATTTTTTTATACTTTATTTTCTCTTGCATAAAGTTAAGAGCATGTATAGTGAGAAGACAACACTAATATATTTGCCACAGGCTATTTAACCCTTTAAGACCTACCATAGAACCAAGTCCGCTAGAGCTTATCTTTATGTTTTTACATGCTGTAGTGCCATTTGTGGGAGCATTTCAAGTTTCCATATATCAATACAACTGTTATAGCCCAAATTTTAATATATGTATGCATCAAGTCCATAGTAACTACATAAATTGCAAAAAATTGTAGTGCAATAAACTACAAAAAAATTGAAAAACATTTTGGGTTTTTTTTTACATATATCTCTAGTTAGAAAATTTTAAAGAGGTTTATCCCTCAAAACTGTAAATACAAAAAGGTTGCACAAAATAATTTCCAACCACGAGAAATTTATTTTGAGTGTCTTCATAGTTTTGTTTTTGAGATACACTAATTTTTATATACTACAGGAAAAATGAAAATATTATAATGCATCAAAACAAACTATTTCCAAGTCAAACATGACTTTTAAAAACACCAACATAGGCTTATAAGGCCCTTTCGCGAAAATGACGTCACTTATGGTTTCGGGCAGGTAATGGCAGACATGCGATAGTTCGCGCTGGCGTATATGCCAACGTAGGAAGTGTTATTGAACATCAGCAAAGTGTGTTTCTGGAATATTATCTTTTTGTTGCTGCAAGTGCTTCTTATGCAATTTTTGCAAAGCTATATGTGGAAGGAAACTGTGACCTAGGGCAAGCTAATGGCATTAGATGCAAGTACAACTCCAATGGTTTCACATGCATAAAAAAATATTGCGCTAGCTTACGTGGTTCCAGTTCTACAGGGATTTAAAAATAGTTAGGTAAAATGGAGTGTGCCTGCTCCGACCGGTTGTAAAGGATTAATTATATATTTTATGTAATAATTTATAAAATTAGGTTAGAAACGATAGAAGACAAATGGCACGATAGACACTTTTCTATCGTCCACACGATATATATCGTCATATCGCCCAGCACTATTGTGGAGGTCTTTAAAATGTGATGTGAGAATAAAGAGAAAGAACATGACATAACTAATGTGTTTGTTCTTCTTGGTATAAACAGCAGCCTTACTCGAGTCCTCTGGTCGTCTTTTTCGACAGGTTCTTATAATAATATCTGGTTAAACATAAATCTGGGTCATTAACATTTCCTGATGACTTGGAGTAACCAGGAGAAACCTCCAGGGTTGAAAAATGAAGTCACGGGAAGCAAAAAACTGCAGTTCCTCAAACCTTTGGGCTCCATTAGAGCTTAAAACATGAACACACACACCATGCATGGTGAAAACAAGGAATTTTATATGACATTTGTTATAGTTGTAGTAGTTAAACCATTTTTTCTAATGCATGCATGTTTTTGAAGAACAACTGGAGGCCCAAAATTGAACCCTGTGGGACTCCACGAACAATGCCGTGAAGGGAAGATGAAATAAATCTAAAAGCTGATGGCAGAGGGTCAGAAAAGTTAAACCAGCCCATTATCACTGTCAAAAAGAAAGAGCTAAAACACATTATCACAGAAAAAAGTACAAAGTACTTCACATAAGATATAAAACTAAAAGGAAGATAAAAACAAAATTAAAACCTGCTAAAAAGTTAGAGGATGTCCTGATATTGTGTAGCAGTCAGAGTTTTTGTGGGTAAATCCTGAACCATGAGAAAACTCTTTTTGAAATGTTCACTGAACCTTGTGACAATTTTTCTAAAAGAAATTTCAGTTTGTTTCCATATAGAAGTTTTAACCTGTATATTGTTGCTTAATCCAGCATTTTGTGTAGTTTATTGCTTAAAAAAAACAAACAAACCCTGAAATATAAATATAGTATACTTGTCATTAGAGGGTCTGTTTGAAATGTCTGAGTTTGGACTGTACCTGGTTCTGGTCTCTTGGTCTTCGTGAGTAGAGTGGCACATGGCGCTGAACTGAGAGACAAAGAAATCGTAGCGGCGATGGTAGGAAGGTGTGTCCTCCTCGATGTTGGCAAACTTCACGAACTGCAGAGAGCAGAGGAAGAATCAGCAAACATTCATCAGCCTGAATTTTCTGTGTGAACACAGTGAACACAGGCTCTGTGAAATTCTGAAAAGTAGTAACTGTACTATTCATAAATAATAATTATTATAATTAGTGAATGGTACACTCCTCGAGGCTTTCAAATTATAGTAAAAAAATATTCTCAAAAAGCTTCCAGGCCTGTAAAGTGAAGCCTCCTCTGCTTGCAAAAAGACAATTAAATAAGTCTGTGGGGGAAATGGCCCTGTGACCTCAGTAAGTACTTCCTGATTAATTCACAGTCTCGAGCTGTTGTTTCTTACTTTAAACAACATTAAATACATTTTTGTTTAACAGATTATCAGCCAATCACACGTCAGCTGATGAGTCCACGCCCATCTAATCCAGTTTCAAAACACCAACCTGTCAACCGTAAAAACACTCAGGTACAGGCTTTACTAACCAATGCAGGACAGCCATGTTTTATATATTGTCCATTTATGCAGGAACCTGAAGTCCTGAAAATAGGAAGCTGATGAATGTTTGACCTTTCACCTCAACAACAGATACAAAGAAAAAAAATCCCTCGATCACAACACTGATAACATGTCAGAGCATTTCCTGTGAGCCAAAGCACCGTCACATTCCTGCACACTAATTAATTTTGGAGCCAGTGTGACAATGACAATAACTATTAGAACCACCTCCCCCACCCGGCCCAGCCTGTAATCTTCTCCCTCCAAACGAGCCTCAAGTGTCCTCCAGAGAGGCCTCCTCCTCCCGGCTCAGTCGGCTGCGCTCGAGGAGCCTCTCTCACCAACCTGTCATTGTCCACTACGACAAATTGCGTCAGCACAGTTCAGCGTCAGTGGCAAAAACCACTCCGTTCTACCGGTAATTTCCTCCCATTTTGTACCTAACCTCTCCTGGGGGTAATGGCTCAGATGGAAGGAGCTATGCCGGCAGCTGGCGCACAGGAGAGTGGCTTCCCCTCAGCAGATTACGGTACTGTACTGCTGTGCTGCTGCAGAAGAGCAAATTCAAGCTGTAGGCACTTACAGACCAATTACAGTCGTGTTTAGGAGGTAGAAGGAGAAGCTTTGGTCACGACTTGAATTTGCACGTCACACAAAGACATCTTGAAGGGCTTTAGTTTGGGTATACTCTGTAATATCCACACACTATGCACACTGCATTGTTGTAAAACCATGACAGAAATCTCAGACAAGCTCAAACTTCACAGGAAGGAGTCTGAAGTCCTTTGTGGCATTAAAAATGCTCCACGTTTTGTTGAATATGTGCTGTTTTGAGATGCCTCTCGGTATTGCCTGGGCTGAGAGTTCACTGGTGAACCTGCTGGAGTGTCAGCTTGACAGTCTGAGTGGGAGGAGGCTGAATGTTTGCCGACTCAAGCCAGGAAGTGGAATACTGAAGCTTAAACTAATTATTAGCGTGTATTCCCTTTGGCAGCGGCTCTGATTATAAGTGATGATAACCTGTAATAACAGGGCTGACTCATTTTCATGTATCGCGCGCCTGAAGCAGTTTACAGGTGTTGTACTTCCTGATAGAATTCAATTTCCTGTAACCTCATCAAACGTGACATTTCGGTATCATTCCCGCGAGAAAGTTCACAGGAAGTTTACGACAACTTGGGGGAACGTCTTGAGCTGTAGACAGATTCATAACTGGCTGCTTCCTCCTGAGCCCTCACTCAGCTGCTGATGATGATGATGGAGAACTCCTCGCCCCGGTAACTGTTGGACAGTTTACTCATCAAAAATCGAGTTCACCGTGCGATCAGCTGGCGGTTACTGAACGTTAAAATGTTTATTTTGATGTTATTTGCACTGTAAAGTTACTTTTCTGTATTTTACACCCATCATGTTGCATGATGTGCAGTTTTTCTTTTAATCTGCTAAAAAAAAATCTCTTTTTTTCCAAATCTAACTTTTGTAAATCTGTTGGTTTTTTCCCCAAATTGGGGTCTGAGCTTCACTTAAAGGCTCCGACAGAGGAAGAAACAAAGGCTGTACTGTTGACTAACGAAGGCTCGTCTGTTAGAAGCGGAGCTCATACTTCTCTGGCCATCTGCGAAGTGCTTGCAACGTGTGAAATCACAAGAGGAGAAGGACAACAAAGGCCGCAGTGAAAAGCAACAGATGGAATTCGATAAACCAGAGACGTTGACTCTGATTACGGAGCGTCTCGGAGGTATCAAGGTGTCAAAATGCTTCAAACTTTGGAGAAATGAAAATAAAAATAATCTTATTCCTACATAGTTTTTGAACTTGACCAAAACTTTCTGCTATCCATAAACTGTACACAAATCTAAACATGGAAAATTGGGTTTTGGGATAAAGCTGTAGACTGCATCTATCTCACATCTGGCTCCACAGGTTATAGATCGCAGACACATGGACTCCCCTGTGTGTCTGACTCGGTGTCTGAGTCTGGACTGATGAGCGCCTCTTCCATTGAGATGGAGTGAAGGAAGCGCCACTTCGAGCCGTCACAGTTTGCCAATTTCTTGTGATAAAGTTAACTGGGAGATGAATTTGTAAAGCGTGAACGGCTGGCAGCCAGACAGCAGCAGAACACAGCGGTCACACACATTTATACTGGGCACGGTAAGAAATAGGAAAGCCAGTGGGGCTGTAGGAGGAAAATGATTACATTAAAGGTGACAAATGTTGTTTGGTTTAATGAAAATGTCACTGTTAGACTGATTGGAACTTTTTTGGTATTATTTATATACAGGATGATTTATCACCTACCTCCCCCCACGATGGTTTGTTTTGGCTCGTTAGTCAACCGAATGTTTCCAAAGTTAACTTGCAATGGACTTATTGGGCTTTCCCTCATTGTCTGACAAACATGTCCTCGCCAAGTGCTGGATGCTCACATTAGACAGCAGAAGATAAAGAGGCCCACGTTTGTACAAAAGTGCAAGGTCAACTTTTTTTTCTACTGTTGGCTCTGCATGATGTCATAAAGAGTGGATATTCCTAATATGCCAATCAGGCACGGACGCCCCACCCACCTTCAGTTTACAAGGGAGAGCTAAGGGGGAGGAGCTAAAACGGACTGTTCCTTAAAAGCTACTCAGTCATCATTCTTTGCTTCTCCAGCTTGTTTTAACACAAGGTTTTAAAAGCAGCCCTGAGCTCCCGAAGACCGATATTTGAATGATTTGTTGAAGAAACGCTTTTGTGCCCACTAAGGTTTCAGTGTGGATGTGGGATTTTTTTCATAATGATTAAACCAAATCACACAGCAGTGACCAACCTCGAGCTGTTGATGGATCATCTCAGACATAGTCTGGACTGAAGTTTGGTCCATTTTCGGCCTTCCTTCCCGTCGTCGTCATTGTATCAACGAGCCCAACTTCACTACTTTTCCAAGTATTGCTGGTAACAGTAACAGTTTTGCTGGCTTTTGAGGGGCTTTGAAAAAAACTGAGGTCTGCAGCTAACACTCCATCTATTTTGATATGATATCATCCCCGCCCGTCTTTTATCTTTAAATCTAACCCTTTGCCCCTTGGATGCCTACTAGAGGAAATCCCTGTTTCTCTTTTCTGAACTGAGCAATTTCTGTTATATTTCAGGCGTGTTTCTAGAATAAGATGATGTCACAAGTTAATGTGGATGATCTCTGCCTATACAACTTACTCGGGCTACACCTGGAAAAACCTGGAATCCGTTCCAAACCGCGTCTTTATTGAGCTATATAGTGACATGTCCAAACTACTCATTAAAACTCTCTTTCTGTGGTTCCTGCTCGAGAATGATGCGCCCAACATGAACCGAGTGCTTGTCTGCGATCACAAACTCCATGTAAACCATCTTGGTATGAAGAGTATGAAGTATGAAGGTAAACAAGCATCACAATAGATGCCACTGTGTCACAGTAACTGAGGATGGAACAGAAAGATTCTTTTCTTTTCTTTTTGTACTTTGAAAATATGCTGCAATTGACCAAAAACTGCAGAAAACCACAAATCAACATGTGGAATGAATCAACATCTGCAAAGTTACAGAGGTTGTAGTACAGACATAGCAAGACATTTTGTAATTTGGCACCAGAAAATGTCGATGTCCGATGGGAAGCTGCTCTTGAAGCACTCTGAGGCGTTGAGTCGTTCACAGTTTTCTCGCTGTTAAGTTTTGGAAGATAGAATGCGTTTGTGTTTACATCGTTACCTGCCTTATAATTGTTTTTTGTTCTGTTTTGCGGTCGGAGAAATGATTTTTGTGAGTTTTGAGCTGAGATTCTGATGTTTGTGTGGATACCACAGATGTCTGTATTTAAACAACAGACCTGGCAACACGTGGAACCAGATGTTTGGTTCACCAGGTTGCGGGAACAGGGGAGGTTGTCAAACGTCATCTTTATGGAGGAAAGGATTAAAGACACTTATGTAACTAACTTTCACCACCAGGGGGCATTTCCTCTAAAGAAGTGGTCTTTTTCCAGTCCTGGCGTTTTAAATTGTAACGTGTCGTTAATGACTTCTGCTCTTCAACACGACGACTCTGTGTCATGGACAAAAATTCATAGCAGTTTATTTTGATGCTTTAAAACACAGACATTCAACATAAGCACCTCTAGGACTCTAGGAGTTAACCTCCTCTTGTTTGCTTGTATCATGAAGGATATGAAGTTCTTTAGCTACTGTAAAGCTGTTTTGTTGCTGAGCAGCAACAACAAGCACTAAAAGTGTGACGTTTAAAAGTAATTAGACACCGCTGAGGCTCCGCTGAGGCCGGCCGGCTGGTTTCAAACAGTCTTTTGACCAAATTGCTGTAATTTGCTGAGCTCTCTGTGTTGGTGCTTTTCTGCAGACGTCTCAAACAAACTCATTAAACTGATAATTAGGCAACAGAGCAAACAAAGGAGCTCCGTTTTGCTCAGCTGCGCCACAAAACCAAACGGAGACATTAAACGAAACGTCTCCGTTTGGAGCCGGCGCCGTAAAGGAAAATTTAATTAACACGGCTCTCACCTAAAGACGGCGAGCACCTTCCAGCCCCCCGATTCAGCTAACTGCTCTTCTCTTCTGTCAGTCTAAATACCACACATAAATAATGCAAAGGCTTTCACATCTAAACCTTGGGCTCGGTTTCCTGCTCGGATGAAGCCCCAACAATGGAGACAGACAGGCTCAGAACAGGAGGCGGCATGAAGGGAAAAACTTCGGGTTCACCTTCAGAAGAAACAGAAGGAGAAATGGGGCTGACATTTGCTGGCGGCTTAGAAGCTAATAATAATTAGAGTCTTTCACGGGATGTGTTACACGACAATTTCCTCTGTGAGAGGAGAAGTGAAATGAGCTATTAAAGTGCCGACATCAACCACTGACGTATTTGACCTGCTTTGATTTATGACCTTATTTTTTTGTGTGTGTCAAAAACGTTGTTGTGGCTTTAATCTGGAGGATTGTGGGTTAGTCTGTGATGGGAAACATACGAAGTATGAATAAAGCAGAGTCAACAATAAAATCCTGGTTGCTGCTAAGAGAGTATCCGCCTGAGATTAAAAGTAAAATCAAGCTCAAAGTGAGAAGAGCAGAAGCTTTTTATTGCACGCAGTTTACAGCGTGTGAAGGGAAGTTCTGTCCAGCCAACATCTGCAGCGTCTGCAGCTTCAAAAGCTGCTGGCATGCATGATGAAGGCACACCAACTGTCCTATCTATGCAAAACAGGCTGTGCGTCACCTGACATGCTAACGCTTCTTCTTTGTAAGACCATTTGTGGAATGTGGACCTAGCACAACACCTGGGAGGCGTTTTTTAAAAGAGTGAAAGAAAGTGGAAGCAAAGTTCTCTGAGAAACGATGTTTTGGTTTCCGATGCTGTAAAGGATTCATTTAAAGGTAATCTGTACACATTCATCTTTTACATAATCCACAGATTAGTCTGGATTACCTGCTGTACCAATTGGCTTCACTAAGGTTGCAGTTCACAGTGTCTTTATCAACACATTTCTGCATGCTCTCCTCCTCCTTTCCCTTCATCTAGAAAAAAGGCTTCGAGTGTGTGTTTCTGTGTTTTCGTCTTACCGAGTTGGTTCCCAGCACCTGCAGGTCTGGCTCTCTAGACTCCAGCAGCTTGGCCACCATGTGCAGGAAACTCTCCACGAAGGGTTTGATGCTCTGAGAGTGACACGCCATCAGCAGCTGGTCCAGAGCCTCCATGGCTATCACCACATTCCTGCACAATAAGCTTTACACTCAGGACACAGGAGCTTCTCAACACCTGCACGTTTACAGAAACACTACTCCAGATGTATGTCATAGGGGGAGAGGTCTAAGCAGAGACACCCAGACCTTGCCTAACCCACTACCTCCTAATGTGCTAACTGAACAGTTTTTTGGGGCTCTTCTCTATTTAAAAACAGAAGCAGCAAAGGGTGGAGACGAGAGATGCAGGTGCAGCAGATGTGTTTCGATCAAAATACACAAAAAGAGTGGGTCACTGTCGGGTTGAAAGTGTCTGTGTACTGAGCACATTATTGCATGATGTAACTTTACAGCAGCTCCACCTGGAAGGAGAAGGCTGACGTTACAGACCCGAGCATGCAAACATGTCGCCTTGCTGGGTGAACAGCGGTCTGGTAAGGGTGCGTGGATGCCGTGCAGAAGGTAGACGCGTCTGCTCTCTGACCGTCAGCCTCAAGGAAACAACATCAGAGCCCATTCAGACAGAAAGTCTGACTTTATAATGGTTGTATCGATTCAGTGCTGACAGTCTTCTTTCAGAAATACTTCAGGGAGGTTCTTTGTTCCGTCTCTCAGCTCGTTTTAATTACTTTCCAGAGCAGAAATGGAAGTGGACGAGACTTTTAATGTCACTGCACTTCTTCTGATGAGTTTTAATGACAGGTGGCTGGACAGTCTCCTTCACTTTCTGTTTTTAAATGTCACCTAGTATTTCTGAACCTCGGGCTGACTGCGACTGCTTTCATCCTGTTTTTCAGCATCCTTACGTGTCTTTGCTACGTCGCACTACGTTCTCAGGTATTTTTCCCTCAGAATTTTTTCTCTTGTCGTTTCCAGATTTCCAGTATTTTTTTGGCAAATTCCTTTGCAGCTCACTGTTTCACAGGAACTGTGCAGCTTATTCTCCTCCTGCTGTCTCACTGAATCTGCATCATGATTTGAAGCTAACAGCATTTGCTGTTTGAGGTGATGAAGGGTTTTCCGGGATAAAACACATTTATCTGGTGCTTGGGACTTAACAAGTCAAACACCACTCACGCGTAGCGATGTCGCACCACGTCTCTGCTCAGCTTCTCGGCCAGGTAAGCTCCAATCCTGTCCAGTTTCTCTGGAGCCGACACGGCGTAGAAGGTGAGCTTCTCCATGTCCGACTTACTGAGGCCATCCTGGAAACAACAACGCCGTCAGGATTCAGAGGATTTAAACAAAGCCTTCTAAAACCATCTTCTGTCAACACTGACTCACTGACGCATCAGATGATGCACTTTGTCATATAGAGCATCGCATGTAGAGCAGGCTTCCTGAACCCAGAGTTACTCCAGCAGCGTTCAGAGCGTGAACGTTGGAAAAACATTTAGACGTAGAAAAAAGTGCTTGTGCAAATATGTGAAACTGGGTGAAGGATACGTGTTGTATAAAATGCTTTGAGTGCTCAAGCAGAGTAGAAAAGAGTTACATAAGAACCTGTCCACTTAAAACATAAGCTGCTTCAGCCTGCATACAGCCACTACTGCCTCTGCAAGCCACTTTGCAACCCACGTCTTCTTTTAAAAGAGTTTATCTGTTGTCACTGATGCTGTCCTGTCCACTTGGCTTTCATGCGTGCACATGAAGCAGGGCGATACCAAAGCAGAGCCGTAACACAAATGATAAATCAGTGCAGTTTTAACTAAAAACACATCACAATCTTCCCGTATGATTGAAAATAAACTCAGTGCCTTTTAAGACATCACAGCACTCTGTGCTGAATATGTTTGAATTTTGCTGATCGGACGAAACACGAAGCTCGACGACATCACTTTGATTCTATTTTGCTTTTCAGTGTTCAGTGCCATCGCTCATCAATGATACAGATTTTCTGCGGTACTATAATAAAGTAATAAGAATATTCTTACAATACTAAAAACTCTTGGACTCGATGTGGCGATCAAAAAGGTTGGATTGAATTCTATCAGATGTAAAGATGAAGAATTTAAAAACTTGAACATGTATCTGGTATTCCCAGCTATCTCCTCCAGCTCTTGCAGGACCGAGGCGTTCAGAAGCCAGCCAGGAGACATCATCTCTCCAGCACGTTCTCCGCTCTGAGCTCCTCACCCTGCATCTCTAAAGCTGGACCCAGCTCATTTCCAGCTCTCGTACCCATGATCTCAATTTCTCATTGTAAGAACAAAAAACGAACACTTATCAGCAGGTTCATCGAACGGCAAAAATCAGTCTGTTCCAGTCAGACTCTTTCAGTTGATCAAAGTCATCTGAATCCTTCTTTTAACTTCCTAAACTTCATTTTGTGGCACTGACATTAAAACCAGTGGACTGTGAGTGTGTTTAATTTGGCTTCCCTGACATGGATGCAAACGAATGAGCACCACAGATCAGTGCTCAGAAACATTATAGAGACTGAAACTGCACATTATCAGAAATTATTCATACTGAAGTCCAATTACTGCAGCGTATTCACGGCCCTCTCTTCACTCGGGGTCCATTTCTGCCTCGTTAAAACTAACGAGAGCTCGTTCCGGTGTAGGGATTCAGATTCTTCTCTATCAGAGTGCTCAACCTCAGGACTTCAATGCTGTACTGTAGTCAACACGTATACATACTGTATGTACTGACTGGCCAGAGGGGGGAGTTAATTTGAGACCGGCTGTTCCCCGAGTGCTTTCAACCCCTCGGGCGCTCAGTGAGAGATAATTAATTGGCCGAGGTCTCGATCGTTCAGGCATTTTGATTTCCCACTGCACATGTTTGCTTAAACCAAAAGGTCCTTGAGAAGATGTGTGGGGAGGACGCGAAAAAAAAAGAAAAATCCCTCCCCTGAGCGCCGGACCAACCACACACACACGTGGCGTTTTAATTAACACGCGTCAAAGAACCAAACAGGTGAGAACAACTTGTGGTGGTCTGGTTATCAAAGCCACGTCACATTTAACTGGCAGAATTATCAAAGTCTGAAGCGTTCATGCGTGGCTCTGCGGTCGACCAATTATCTCCGTGTTGTGTCGATGAAGCTCGTCGGTGGGCGTGTCGCCGGGTCTCCACAGCAATCCCAACGGTGTGATAAGACCCGGGCAGCAGACGCAGCGCTAACACACCGAGGAAGCTACAGACTTCTGTCTAACAGACTCAGTCTGAAGGTTTTCTGCTTCCTTTGTCTTTTGTACCACAGCGTTTCTGATCAAATGCCAGCAGGACACAAACTTCTCAGTCCATAAAAACACAGCGGAGGATGTTGGGAAACCCTCGCAGCTTCCCCAGAGCAACAGATAAAGGATCAGTAGAACAAATCTGACACGTGGCCTCACACATGAATGCACAAACTAGTGTTAGTAAAGGTCTTTAGGAGCGCTGTTTCAGCTGTGTTAAGGTAAAAATCTGATACTTTACTAATCTGGATGTAAAACATTTTCACATTAATGGTAGATTTTATGCAGCGGAGGTCACGTCACACCTGGGTCCAGTCTTTGTGCATTTGATTAGATTAAATGTCCTATAGGGGAGACAACAAACATGTAAATGTGTTTGCAGGTACTTACTTTGGGGTCCTCAGGGAAGATGTTGTCCACCAGGCGTTTGTACCTCGGCCTCAGTGGCCCACAGCAGCCGCAAACTCCTGCAACAAAGACAGAAATGGCCGTCAGTGAAGCCTGACCTCCAACTTTCTGTAATTACAGCTGTCTTCATGCCTCACAGACAACAGAAAACTGGAGGCAAGAAATGGAGCTTGTAACCCTTTTAAGTCAGAGTAGCTAAGGACGAAATGTGGAGCTTTCAATCGGATCGATGGAACCTGACTGTAAAACACATTCACGTTTCCTCCTGTGACTCATGGGCGAGCGCCTGAGACAATCCAAACTTACTCTGGAGTCAGGAGCTCGCTCTGATAGGTCACCTCGTATTGACCAACATGAATTAGCATTACAAGCAGCAGGCCGGGAGTCAATACGAAAGTGATGAGTCATCAGAGTTGGGGATCGGCGGCGAAGAAGTCCTCACGAGGGGCATCTGACTCATGCGAGTTCATGCAGTGTTCAACTACTGCGTACTTTATGGCCATTTCTTTCTAAGCAGTTAAATCCAAGGTGAGAATTTGTCCTTTCCTAACATTATCCAGTAATTCCCCTAACGTGGGGCTAATGCAACATGAAACATTATCATCTTTCTGTCCCGACAGGTCTCAAACTTCACGTGCACACAGAGTTGTGAACGCTCTTCCTGACTGATGACCTCGACCGTCAGTGCAAAGTGTCATCAGTGAAATGTCAGCGTTTCTGCATTCAGAGGAGCAGCAGACCACAGCCGAGGGGTCACGGCAGCGCCGCGCTGCCCTGACAGTCGATCAATGAGGCAAAACATTAGTACGAGGGGAAGCAACTCTAAACATCTGAAATGAGAAGGACAACAGCACTGTGCACACTCGAGCCACCACTCATTCTTTATGCTTTGTTTCCTTCCTGGAAATGATCAAATGGTTGAGAGCAGCAGTTCCCCAAACTTTGAGGCTCCAGAGTTCTGATTTGGACATTTTTCACCACAGAAGTGCTGGCTTAAGAGTTTCACACAGCACTGCATTTGTAAAGGTTTAATAAATGCAAGGTGTTTATGGAAGCAGTAAAAATGTTTAGCAGTTCTGTAACATTGTGTTAAAATAATACAAATATAACAATTTAGACCTTGACCTTAGTTCTGAGAGACTAAGCAGGAGTAGTTGTTGTTTTTTTTTTACTTCAGACTAAATTTGAAAAACTATTGGAAACCACCAAAAATCAATTAAGGAATTAACAGCATGTAAATTTGGCTCAAGCTGAATCCAAACGCAGAGAATCAGAAGAAAGGAGAGAAATCCTCCAAACATGATCGTCCAAAACACCAAATAACACTTCCCAGAATTTAATTTAAATCCACCAGCTGCAAAGAAACATTTAAACGGCTTATGAAGCCGGGCGTCATTTATTGATATTTCTTAAAAATCAATCAAGCTCGATGCTTTGAGCGGGCAGCTGGCTCACAACCATCAGAAGATCCAGCTCCAAAAACATCTGCACCAACGCAAAAATTCCACCATCAGGCCGGGGCCTTTCTGTGTGGAGTTTGCATGTTCTCCCCGTGTTTGCGTGGGTTCCCTCCAGGTACTCCGGCTTCCTCCCACCGTCCAAAGACATGCAGCTTGTGGGGATAGGTTAATTGGAAAATCCAAATTGCCACTAGGTGTGAATGTGCGAGTGAATGTGAGTGTGAATGGTTGTCTGTCCCTGTGTGTTAGCCCTGCGACAGACTGGCGACCTGTCCAGGGTGTACCCTGCCTCTCGCCCTATGACAGCTGGGATAGGCTCCAGCGCCCCCCGCGACCCTGAAAAGGAGAAGCGGAAGCGAATGGATGGATGGATAAAACCTGAAAAGGAGAAGTTTCCACAGACTGACGGAGAGACAGATGTGGCGGTGTGGGTGTGTCATCAGGATAACACTTTGCCAAGATGTTTCTAATCCATTTATTGACTAAATACCAACATTTTTTATTTATTTTATTTTCAGTTGTTACACTGAATACCAACATTTAAAGGCAGATTATGGGAAACAAAAGCAGAAATGCTACTTTCTCCATATTCCTCCGCTTCCCTCCTCAGACTCAGAACACTAACTTCAGGGATCAGGCCTGGGACATCATTTCCCAGGAGCCCCTGCTGCTGACACCCTTCATAAGATGGAAGGTGACCGCAACACCTCCAGAGAGCAGTCCTCGGGGGAGCCTGCAGATTACCAACTTCATTAAGGCTTGTATCAACAACCTGCCGCCACTTTAAAGCGTTCATTACAGATCCTACAATTGCCTGCCACATTAGGGCGGCGGGGGGAGCGGCCGTCTGTTAGTGCAACTCGTCGGCTTTAATGGAATTCAGCTCTGACGCTCTACACCTGTAAGCGCGACACAGAGACTCTGACAAAGTCACGTTGTTCACAGCCATGAGCGTGTGCACGTCCCTGCTTTGCTAATTCTGATTTAAATCTTCGTTTTCATGTCTTAACCAAAGTTTTGGCCTCGTTATTGTGACCGTCAGCTGACACGACTTTCATGTCCATCACAGTGTTGCACATCAACAGTTAGGCCTCTAGAATGAGTAGAATCAGAAGCTTCTTCAGATTAAACATCGCGTTTGTGCCTCTCGCTGCAGTCATCTTAGACACGGCTTATTTACAGCCTTTACACTTGAAAAGGTGAAGACGCATGAATGTAAATGCGCACATGCTGGGCTCTTGCAGAGACACAGCGTGTGTGTTTGTGTGTTTGCAGACGTTGAGGATGAAGTGGAAACACCTGGGAGGCCGCGGCTCCTCCTGCGCGAGGCGTTCGGGGACAGCAGATGGATCGGGCCAAACACGGCGCTGCAGAGGGGGGAGGTGGTGTGACAGCTTTCTGTTTCCATCCTTGTTAACTCGCCTCTCATTCCAGCGTCCGCAGCAGCTCAGGGTGAAAATGCATCCGCCTTTAAAGGACTAGTTTAAAGAGAGGCTCAAGGGACATGTGCAGTTATCATATAATCCCGCTAGCTCCGCCCTCAGGGACCTTCAGGGGTGTATTTAAAAAGTCAGTTTCACTGAGGAAGGTTCCTAACTGAGTGAAGTATCGTTCTGTCAGATTCTCTGAGCACCATCGGTATTCCTCTACCTCCTGACTACACTGAGGTCAAGGAAAAGGAGGCAGAGGTCAAATTTTGGACTAATCGAGTGCACCTGGGCTCCGGTGTTCAGCTTCCTCTTTGCCAAGCCGTCTGTCTCTTGACAGCTCTAATGCTTCCTTTAACATTCGGTCCTCTTCGCCTTGTATTTTGAGCTCCGATCCTTTTTTGATCAGTTTACCATCTCACTGCGTTTCCTGGACCGCCTTCAGCCGCGCTCAGCTCGTCTTGTATGGAGGCACCAACAGCAGAAAATGAACGACAGCAGCTTTAAATTACATTAAAACTAATTCTGGTTTCGAGCATCGTGACTTCAGCGCCGTAATAGAGGCGATGCATCAATTCAAGCATTGCGCTGCAGAGAAGGCTGCGCGACTGCTGCGGGCTTCAGACGGAGAGACCGTGGTGGTCGTTCAAACACACAAATAAATTACAAACACGCACAACAAAGTGAGCGGGCTGAGGAGAGGCCATTACAGAGGATGGAATCCATCATCCTGCAGCGACGAACACAAAGGCGGGCGGACGTTGGTTAACACGTCCTGACAAACCGCTGGAGTCATGCAGCGAAGCATGAATCGCCACTAAACGTCTGAATCCACTTCTGTCTGCAGTGGGTCTAAATAGTTTGTAGCACGTGCTTTAATCACAGTTGCATGTTGGGTAGAGATTTGTCATCAGACAGTTGCTTTGCCCCCGAGCAACACCTGAGTACTAACATCATTTTTCTTGGTTGATATCCAGCCCAGCACGAGCTGCACGTGTTTGATTAATCAAATATTATGGTTTGCATTTTTATGTGAAGTGAAAATAAGAAGCTAAAGCAGGAGGATCACAGAGCTGCAGAGGTAAGCACGATAAACTCAGATTTCTGAAACTGTTGCTCGGAGATTTTCTGCTCGTTTGTCACATTGAGTCTCATATCTGTGTCTCATTTTAATGAGAAACCAACCAGACTGTGATTAAAATTTTATACTGAACTGAAGCGTCGCGTTTGTCCTTCTCGTCTAGTTTAGTACTTTATTTTTCTTTACTTCAGAAAAGTTTAATGATCATTAAACTTTTTAAACAGAAGAGTTTGAAATGTTGGTTAAATAGAAAAAAAACAAACGTGGGGTCGAGTTTGACCTACCGGAGCTCACGAGGCCTCGTCTGTTTGAGGAGCGGTTGTAGCTGAAGGCTCCGTCAGCCTCGGTTCGAGGCACCTGCCTGTATCTCCTCAGGATACCCCTCCTCACGTTACCACAAAATGACGGCATAATTGCAGAAAACTTCAATTTATCCCAACTGTGGTCCAAACAGATCCCACAGCCTCAGTGGGCAGGCATGGGTTTCTCTTCTTGGAGTAAATCCTCCAAAATGAGACTGTCTGCTCAAAAAGTAGATTCTGTGTCCGCCTCACCAGTGACACCAAGAAAACGTTCCAGCTTCACAGTTTCATGCTTTTTCCCTGGTACAGGATCAGCATCACATCTGTGATGGACAACATGCTCAACCACTGGGCTTCGAGCTGGAGCTGCGAGTCTACAATCACCTGGGATTACCCCACGTTCTGGCAGAGAAGACGACACCCTGCCGGGCCTAATGTAGGTCTGTCCACAGGGTCTCGGGTTACCGGCCTCTGCGCTCACTGGAAAACGTAATCCAACACAGAGACGGGGACAAAACCTGGCAACGGAAGAGCCTCAAAGTGTCTCTGACATCATCTCAGAGCAGGATCTCAGTGAGAAATGAGAGGAACATTAACCTGAGAACCACAAATAAAAGCTTTGTGGTTCCTTTTAATCACATGACAGGACGTCACAAGACTTAAAAGGTAAAAAACCAGAGAAGAAAGGTTCCACAAGCTGGACACAAAAACGAATTATATGCTCTATTCATGAAAATGTAAACACATTTTTAATAATGGTTATACACTATGAAAAAAATGCATGTAAATGAGCTCCCTTACATCCTTGTTGGTAACACATCCTGTCCTCGTGAGCGGCAGTTTACAGTCAGCCTATATTTATATCTCCAAAACAAAACAGAGAAGAAAGGTCTGGAAGGATCAGGGCTGGAAGAAGCACGATGACCAAGAGCTGCTCAAATAACTAAATAAATGGAAACTAAAACAGATTAAAAGGAATGATCTAGAAGAATGGACCGGGCTGTCAGGACACGGGCTACAAGTAGTTTTTGGCAAGCTGAGGTATTTAAATGGAAAAGATTCCCAGTAGAAATCACACAATGTGGAAAAGCCTTTCGGGAAAAGTCCTGGAGATGTGCCAGTTTGGTTGGTATAGACATGAGTAAACATACAGCTCCAAAACCAGCCCTGTGTCTGGATACATGAACACCTGTGGACCAGAAATCCAAAAAATGCAAACTGAAAGCAGCAGAACCAACCAGGAACCTCCAGGGATGAAAAATGAAGCCAAGAATTGAACCTCCTAATGGCCTCTGGAGGATCTCTCCAAAAACGAGTCAGTCCCCACAGGCAAGTTTACACAATAAATGTTTAGGCCTGCAACAAAGCATGATTGTAGTTCTCTGTGGAGAGCTTCCAGTTCATAACAACTACGAGAGGGGCGCTTTAAATTGTTTACATTTCGTTTATGCTTAAAGTTGCACATAATTCAGAGTTAGGGGTGGATACCAGCTGAAGTAGCTGTTGCTGACTGTTATTGGAGAAGCTTCAGATCAGCTAATTCGATTCCACTCGACCTCTCGAATGGGCTTTTTAGTGCAATCAATCAGTTTTGGTAACTCAAACTGTTACTTCAAAGGTTTAAAGACTACTTGTTCTGGTTTTGCTTATTTCCTGCGACACACGTCATCTTCAACTCATTGATGCTCATTTTAAACATGGACAAAGTTTTAATTAATGATGCACTTTTCAGGCTAACCACTCTGTTTCACACGTTTTTTTCTACTCTTGGATGTGCATGATGTCACAGAGTGTAGATATCCTGAAAAGGTCACGTAAGGTAAGGAAGCCCCACCCATCTGCAGGTTAATGGGCTGCCAATCAAAAAGAGTTACAGAAACAGGTGAGATGCTGCACATAAAGAGGGATTCTTTTGAACAGTGATTCATGCAAAGCAACTGTAGTAGAGCAGAATATGTTGCCTTTGAGTTGAGGTATTGATACATGGCCTTCTGTCTGTTGCTATTTTATTTCAAGGCTAAAAAAATTAACGATGACACTCAGCACCACTTTACACTCACGGATGGATGTTTTCCCCAGCTGTATAAATGATTACATCACCAATCAACCTACATAAGAGGGCGGTTGTATTTCCTCCTCATTTTCATCCATATTTAAAGCCAGTAAACACATCAGGTTTAGTTTTCTTTCATCAGATATGTTACCCTATACTTCCAGTGGCGTATACAGAGGTAGAATTATGTTCTTCAGACCCTACAGCTCCATGAAAACATACACCTCAAGACCTCTTAAGCATGACGCTGCTGCTCCATCTACTACTTCCATCTTTTCTCCAGCCGTAAGTAAAAACAAACACACCTCCCACCAATGCAACTCTCACCTCTGGCATCGGCCCGTCCTTTAATCTACACCTAAACCGTCTGCAAGGCACGTAATCTACAAGATTAAAGAGTGCCCTCACCCCTGCTGATTAATTCCCTGCCCTTTGACAAGCAGATGAAAGCCATGTTCTCCCTCCCTCTCTCTCTACACACTGTCAATCAGGCGCCCGACAGCATCCTCCTCGCTGCGCCCTTGTTCGCCTCGCGTTTTTGGGGTCGCAGATGAGTGTGCGCGGGCCCGTCTGGCTGCTGAGACGCCGTCCTTGGAGATAAGAAAAATTAATAAAGTTGAGTCTGTGATGATAGAAGCTGGATTTAAATGAGCTGTGAGAGCGGCCTGAAGGAGAGCAGCGGGTGGCTGAGCGTGTTATTGTTAAAATTTTCAAGGGAAAGCAGGGCGATGTTATCAGACAGGAAACATAATCCTCTCACTGAAGGACTACAGACGAGGACGCAGGTATTTATATGAAGATATAAAGCTGATACAGATCCATCTTCATCAGCTCTGACACTGATCTGATGCACAAGCATGGTCCCCTACATCTTTTAGACAGACATGAAGGGAGCATTAAAGCCACTGAAGGACATCCAGGACGTGATGTTAAGTTAATCTAATGGACGTAACTGAGATGATGTCCGTGTGCCATAAAAACCCAGCATGGTTTGGCTGAAATATCACAGAACAGCTGGAAGCATGTCCAGGGTGTTTTCGTGCTTCGTGGTCACACTGAACTCAAATCATGCTGCAAGCCCTTCTGAAACCCTACGCCATAACCTGATGTTTACTCGTTAGAAATGTAACAACATGTTTCTTCGACCCAGTCTGCAGCGACTGCGATGGACCCGTTTAGTAGGGCTGGGCCATATTATACCGTTCACGGAAATACCGGTACAATGTTAGGCAACGATAAGAAAAAGAAATATCGCGATAATATGTGTAAAACGCGCATGTGCACATGGCCGAAAAAGCATGGCGGTAACGGAGAATGAGAAGGGAGAAAGCGGATCGTTCAGTGAAACGGATGAATCAGAATTGGTTTTTAAAAATGGTGCTACTTCAGTGATGTGGAACTGGTTTGGTGTTTGTCCGTCAGATACCCATCAAAGCACTTTCTTTTTGTAGAACATGCAAGCGGGCCGTTGTTATTACCGTATTTGTCGGACTAAGGTGCTCGTAAATCTGGGAGTAATCTGGGTCCTATACTCCGTCCCTTTCAGGTCCCAAAGTCAAACGAACACTGCAGCATCACTGAGAGTTAAAAACTGTCTAAATTATTTCATCTTTAATAAAACAATCAGCATTGCTGCTTTACCAGGTGTAACTATGAAGTTTAACATCCAGGCATCCATGAAAAAAAGAATTTATTACATTTAATGGAGTTAAAAGTTAGCAGGAAGTTAGCGGAAGTTAGCTCGCTAGTTACCTAAGCATAATGTAGCATGTTCTGACTGAGATTTCTGAAAAAATTCAAACGTACAGCTCTGCTATCACTTCCAACATAAATGAAGACAGGAAACTAAACAGCAGTGACGTTTGTAGGGTTACTGAAGTTGGGCTAGCTGGTATATAATGATGTGCAACGTGATCGCTAGCGACACAGCTATGTTAGCATAATATAAACAGTGAAGCTGCAGGATTTAAGCTAACACTTTTCCACTTGATAAAAGTTAACGTGAAGGTTCCTGATGGTTAGAGACAAATGCAATCGCATGGCAGGATGCTGTAAACGGACCAAACTTCAGTCAGGAGAACAACTGAGATAATCCATCCACAATACGAGGTTAGTCATTAATATACTGCAACAACATGGGAATAGAGCAGCTGTGATAGAATACAACATTAACAAATCAATGGTACAGAAGTGGAGGAAGCAAGAAGAATGAGTTGAATAGTTTGATTTATCTGACTGCTTTGTTTCGCTTAATGTGCCTTATAATCCCGTGCACTTTATGGTCCGAAAAATACGTATTTCACTTTGTTATTCCCACACTGCAGTTTAATGTTGCAAAGCACCTCTTTATAACTTTAGTGGATATTATACATGGTTATGCTCAGGATACGTCAGCCCATTTCTACTGGAAATGCCTTTTGGTTAAACTGTCAGCAAGGAATTTGCATTGGCACTGTTACATTTTTATAAAGCTTTAGTGCACATAAAAAAAAAAAACTAAAAAAAACAGCTGCTTGTTTAAGTGAAAATAAATGGAATGGGTTTTTTTGCGCTTGTAAAGTTGTGGAGTTGTATTTTGTCTCGCAATCAGTTATATTGTCAGTTATATCGTTATCGCAAATTTTCAAATATATATCGTGATAAATATTTTTTGGCCATATCGCCCTGCTCTACCGTTTAGTGCTGTCGTTTACTGCTGCTTCTTCTTCTGTTACCATTTTTCAAAGAGATCAGAAGAGAATGGAGCAAATCAAAGATAGAAACTCTGCCAACTAGTGTTTTGGTGGTGAAATTGAACAACAAAGCAGACAGGAGCATAAATGCTGGTACGACGTAGGCTCTGCAAGTCCCACCTCTCCAACAACCCTCTAATGGATGGGCTTGTAGAGTCAATTTCTCCCTTTTTAAGAACTCGACTTGATTGGTGCCCCGACACAAGCAGCTGCAGATTTCACCTCCACTAATTCACGACACTGAACCCGACTCTCTCTGCTACACTTATACTGTTGGAATTAGCTGATAAAAATCTGTCTGTGCTCCAGTTTTGGTGAGTGAAATTGCTGTATTCAAGTCTGTTAGTACCAATTAGCAGATATATGAATCTGTCCATTGCACCTGTTGGTGAAATATGCAAATCTGTGAATGAATGTTCAAGAATTAAAAGCAAACTGTTTGTATACGATGTGCCCAACATATTCAAATATGTCATTTTTATTTCACCTGGAAAGAAAAAAGGACCCACTTTGTACATCCATCTCCAACAGGCTCACTGTCAGTCAGGAAGACGAAGGAAATATGGAAATCTGACACATCATGACTCCAATATTTACTTCACACCTAAAAAGTGTCTCATCAGATCTGCAGCTGTGAGCCTGTTTGTTACATTAACAGTTACACATTATTTATACATGAATGTCTGCTGCTCATACCCATAAATATCCTGATATTTATGCATTTTGCAAATGGCCCGAGTGTTTGCTTGCTTTGAAAACCCTTCCTGTGAATGGCTGGTGGGCTCATTGACTTGCATTACCACATCCTGCTTTTGAACCTTGAAGGACACATGCACAAAAACAGATGATGGCCCATAAATTTACAGCCTCCCTGTCGCTCTGGAGCTGTCCCAGCCAGACGGATATCTAAATTTATGCTGCTTAAAAATCTGTTTTTCCCCCTCAGTCTGTGGCTCGGAGTTGTGGCCGGGTTTCGGCGGTCTGTCAGCAGGATTATCTGACCGCCGGACACACAACTTCTCAAGGTCTCTTATTTATCAGCAGAAGGTGAGCTCGCTGCACCCGTTCCTTTGCAGAAATGCTGTTTATATTAAAGCACAGTCGGAGAGCTCAGATGTTCAGCTGTAAGACTTCTGCCTATTTTGTTAGTTCAACCTTAGTTTGTGAAACGCTGGGACCAAAACACTGATCAGATTATCAGATTTATTTTCCCTGCATGCACTGCTACCTTTCACATCATAAACGTGGCCACTGCGAAATGAAACTGTGGAGGCTAAACTTCTGTAACATGTGGATTTTTCTCCGATTCGTCTCTGGCTCGAGTAAGATAAGGACTACTCTTCATTTTATTCCCAACAATGGGCAGGATGAAAGAGTTAGGATGTGCTGTTATTTAGGAAGATTTTTTATAATGAGTTTCTGACATGAACGATGGGGTGAAACACCTTAAACTTCTTAAAGCTTTCAGGAAAAAAGAAAATACAGAGTGAGCTGTTAGGGTTACATGAGCCGGGGCATTTAGACCTCAGAGCGAAAGGACAACATTCATTTTGGGACATTATAAAAGGGAGTCGAGCAATACAGGTCGAGGGAGTTTGGACTCATAAGCAGAGTAATAAACTCTCCTGTGGTGCTCAATATTACTGCGACCTTTCCTCGATGTGCAAACGCAGGATGCCAGGAGGACTCATAAAACAGCCTGTTTAGTCCAGTTTGTTTCTCATTTAACGAGTCAGTCTGTTGGATTTAACTCGCTGTCTTTGCAAATATAATATATTTGTTCCATTTGGTGCGATCAGTGACATCAGATCTGATCTTTCAGCCAGAGTTTCGGAGGAAACGGACTTAACTGAGACCAAAAAACATGCTGCCAGTATCATCCAAACGATACCAAAGCTATCACAGACTAAGCTAAGCTAACTAGCATGCTATAGCTGTGACATTACTCCAAAAGGTTTGCTCCCACGCAGCCTGTGAGCTGTTTGGTTAAAATTATCTTCACATTCAAAACCAGTCAGGGAGTCAGCATCATCTCATATACTCATCTTTTTCTTTTAATCCTATTTTTGGACAATCTGTGAAAAGCTAAAAACTCACCCATCACAATGTAGACTACAAGGCCCTAATTATTTAATCTCTAAATGTTTATATCATTTAATCTAAAAATACGTTTAATCGATCCAACACGAACCAACCGAGACTTTCTTTGTTTGAATCAACAAATCATTTTTTTCCTCCACAAACTGTGATGAGGGTAAAGTTACGTTCAGGTGTCTGTACAACAACTTCATTATCTGGTTTACACTTCTTTTTTGAATCTTCAAATATTAATTTACATTACAGTTTATTTCAATCTCAACGTTGAAGCTATAATAACCTCTACTAATTTTAGTTTATTGCATTTGTTTATGAATTATGCAAATACCCTCTCTGCTAATTACTCCCCCCTCCTCACCCCCTCACCCACAGTGTCTGTAAGATAATATAGAGCAAATACTTCTGCTTTGGAGAATTACGCTTACCTTTATACACTTTAACAATCACACAACATCTCAACCTCATCAAGAGTTGACAATTAAAACGCTTCCCTCCGTGCTTCGTGTTGTATTAGTTAACACATCTTAAAGCATGTGCAGAATTCGTTGAGTCTTAATTTGCATAATAAATCTACAAGTTAAAGTTTTTCCCTGAAACCAAGGATATTCACCAACACTTCCCTTATTTATACAGTAGAGAGATTTGCGATGGTATCGCCTTGAGTGCTCTCACCTTCCCCGTGGCACTGCCTTATAAACATTTACCCAGCAGCCACAGGAACAGTCGGCGCCTTGTGATAAATTTGTTATGTTCGAAAGTGAATTATGATCCAACTACAGATAGTGGATTTCTTGCGGAGGCGGTGGAAGCTCAGTGTTTCTCATTTAAATATTTATGTAGAGGAGACAAAAGAAGGAAATGGAAACGGAGTCAGATGAAATCTGAGGGTTCACGTTTCCTAGATGGTGAAGAGGAAGGAGGCGTCACGGGGAACTTGAGCTCTCTGCAAACGCTGAGGCGGGAAGGTACAAGTCTTACAAAACGACAAATGGATTATTTTGCTTTAAGCACAGTGAATATTAACCCCTAAAACAGAACAGAGGGGACAAAAAATACTGCAGTTTTATTTAAAGCTACAGGTTTCAGGTTTAAATACTTTAAAGTGAGTATTACTTCATGAATGTCTGCGTGTTGGTGACTGAGGTCACAGTTGGGCCAGACCACGAAGGAGTGTTTTATAATCCTTTATTAAAAGATAACGGCTTCTCAAGGTGTGTTGGAACAGATTCCTGATGATGTTAAATGTTAAAAAGCAGTAAAGGATGCACTAGAAAAACATCAAGCACTCTTTGACTGGTAAAGGTAGACTTTAGTGTGTCTGAGGGGTCAACAATATATCACTGACAGCCATGCTTCCCAAAGCATCTTCTACTTTTCCAGACTTAGGTCAAGGAAGCCAAGCAGGTAATCCAAATGTGCTTTGTTCCCAGCAAAATGTTGTTGTGGGTCCAGCTCAGAATCTCCTCCCATCCAATCAGATGCCTGGATCATCTCAGCTGGATCCTTTCCCCGGGATCTTCTCCAGCCATGCCAAGCTTGTTTTCCATGGTGGGCCACATACAGCTCACTTTGATCTTAAAATGGGCTGGAACAGTAAATTCCTCTGTCAGCGTAAAGAAGTTTACCTACACATTCAACCCTCGAGTCTTTGGGTTTAAATTGTAAGAAATAAATGTGTAAGATTAGAGAGAACCTCTGCTTTTGATAATT
Organism: Pundamilia nyererei; assembly: GCF_000239375.1. NCBI lineage: Eukaryota > Metazoa > Chordata > Actinopteri > Cichliformes > Cichlidae > Pundamilia > Pundamilia nyererei. The sequence goes on along the minus strand of NW_005187578.1, from coordinate 574,887 downwards.
ATAGTATGAACAGCCATGTCTTTACCTCTTTCATCTATTGCCTATCAGTAAGAAATGCTGTGAAATTTATGAAGGAGTGTCTGGCAGTCTGGCCCCTGGGCCTTATGTTTGACACCCCTGCTCTACAACGAGCTCCCTCTGGATGTCCAAGCTCTTCATCGCATCTTTGAGGCCGTACCGTTTGAGAAAATGCGTTTTGGCACCTGTGACCCGTTTAAGACCTGAATTAGTTAAAAGGTTGAGTTCTTGAGAAAGCAAACCATTAAATTAGTCAAATAAAAACCACAAAAAAGTAAGTGGCTGTTGAATGATAGAAAACCTGTTCAACATCTATTTAAAAAAAAAAAAAAAAACCTTACAAATTTACATGAAGAATAAAACTTAAAGCTAATTAATGCCAGTTCTTGCAGACTTCTTGTCTTCTGAGCAGCAAATGACCGAATCGGAGCTTCATAACAATCTGCAGACGGGTTCTAAAAAGCAGGCTTCCAGCAGGAATAAAGGCTCTTAAATAAATCATCTTCTCTCCACGACACTCAAATGATCTACGTGACCTCCTGATCCGAGCCCAACAGACCACCATCAAGATGAGGGAGCACAAAGCGACCTCTTGAAAATCCACAGGAAGTCCAAGATGGCGACTCAGCAGGGTCCAGCATTTCAACATTTTCAGCAAAGGCCAGCGGGGATCCTACTCAGCACCGGTGAGGTCGAGCTTATAATGCCGACCCCGAGAGCGCATCCGGCGACATTTGGGTTTTAAAAAACGCATTCAAGAAACAGAAGCTGCTGTCTCCCAGCCGCCCGCTCCATCAGTCTGACACAGAGGGGGTAGCTAAAGCCGAGCGGCTCGAAGAATGACTCCAACGGCTGAGCCGGGAGATCCATCAAAAACAGCAGGGAGGAGGATGATTGCTGAGCCGACCCATCCGTCTCTGAGCAAATTACAGCCACCGGCAGGGAGAAATCAGCCGGCAAAGACAGAGGGAGAGGTGGATGCAGGGGGAAGAGTGAGGAAAAAGCGAGAGGAGGAGTGAAAGAGGGGAAGAAAGGAAGGAAAATGGGGGTAAAAAGGGACAAAACAGAGCAAAAGGTTTAAAAGGGCAAAAGACTTGAACGGGTGGCATCACGGGTGATGGTAGAGGGAGAAAAACAAGAAGGGAGAAAACACTGAAGAGGTTATGAGGAGGAGGAGAGGCTACAACCTGACAGATGAGCCCAATATAAAGACCTCCACCCTCCCATCCACCTCCCAGACAAGGAAGCTCTGGAGGACACTGAAGATGACGACATTAATCACAGATCTGACGTCCAGACCAAAACTTCACTTGTATGTATTTGCTAAATAATGAATCGCAGCTATCAGGACGTCTTTAAACCAGCCTTCATTTCAGGGGAGCAGCTAAGTGAAAGAGTGAGCTGCTAAAACTGAAGCTGGTGGGCATCCAAGAGGAGGAGCGGGGTGGTGAGAGTCAGCGCCAGCACACAATTACCTGTCTAAGCCTTTTATCGAGGGAGAGAGGCGCAGCGACGGGATTTAACTTGACATTCCTCTTCATAAATCCTGAGAGCTCAGGATCCCTCAGTGGTTATTGGATTGAATCACTTTCTTAATGTCTCTCAGTTCAACTCTTGGCAAAGAATGTGTGTTATATTAAATACATTAGCCTGAATCAAAGAGCTGCTGGATGCCAAACTGCAGCCTTAGAGCTGGGGAAGCGGGGGTGCAAACGAGCCGTTACTGTTGTTGCAGAAAGTGTTGGACATACAACGTTCATTTGTTACATTGTGTTTGAAAGTGTGATGGATTCCCTCCTCTTTCCCATCATCTTCTAACTGATGAAGAATCTGGTTCTTCCTGTTAATAAGGAGTTCTTCCTCACCACTGTCGCCCTGTGCTGCTCATAGCTGATCACCTGATTCCTAGTTTCTCTCTAATGTTGCAGAGTCTCTAAATTACATTATAAGGAATCTAGAGATGCTACCTGAATCTAAATGATGAGTAAGGTGAGGCCCAGGGGTCCTTTTGTAGAACCATCTATTACACACACTTCACAGATCGTAAATCGATGGAGCAAACATGGCAGGTGAGCTGATGCGGCCCTAAAAGAGCCAATCAGGTATAAATCTGTGCTTTTGACCTTTCTGTGCTCCAGCACAGTATAGTTCACAGATCTTTTGTCTGTAGGTTGGCTTTCCATGAATAACACGTCAATTTGCCTCATAATAAAATAACTTCTCTCAGCCTCTCCCTCACCGAGTCGTGCAGCTTTTTCTTCTCTTAGCGGTGACAGCTGGTGGTCTCAGCTGCACGGCCCGACCCTTCTGTTCAGATAGAAACTAATAAAGTAAACGCTAAGTTTGTCATCATCATTTTAGCTACCAAGTTTTTTTTGTTTCACTTTGACATTATTTTTCACATTAACTACTTTTATTTGTTTTAAATTGACGATTGTTTACGTTCACTGCATTTTTTAAATTTTATTGTTGCATATACGTTTATTTTTTATTTTAACTCTTAATGTAACACCTGCCAATAAAAAACATAACATGGGATTATTGTTGTTCTTTGCACACAGAAGAATAATTAATAAAAACTTCATCACATCATCGTTTCACTCAGACACGCCTGCAGACATACACTTACACACACCTTGAAGCACAAACACACAAAATGTGATGCATGAAATCCACAGCAGAGACGTAGGAGAGACGCACTGTAATAGTTCGATATCCAGAGGCAGCATTACAACTGCTGTGTGCTGCACACGAGTCACAAACCACAAATACACACCAGGAACACGTCCTGCTGCATGACTGCTGCTCTTTTACAGCTCTGTGTCACGTGCACGTAGGTGTAGATGATACATGGCAGGTGTGCACGTGTGTGTTTGTGCCACAGCACATGAAAACAAATAAATCGGGGCACATTTAATCACTTCCTGGTCAGAGCTCCACGGCAGGAACAATTTAATGCAAATGTGAATACAACTCGTTCAGCAGTCCTGCTAACAAACACAGTTTTAAAAAAAAAAGTAAAAACAGGTCTGGCACTTATCACGGAGCCATTATGTGTCAGTGTAGAGCCTCAGCTAGGAGCATTCCCTCTCTCCCTGTCATATCTCCACCGGCTGTGGTGAGATGAGAGCCGTCAGTCTGATAAAGAAGCTGCTGTGAAGTGTTTGCAGTGGAAGCTGAGGGGGGATTCACAGGATCTCTCACTTAACTCGTGCTCCAGAAGAAAGCCGACAGGCGTGACTGACAGAGACTACAGCTGCAGATACTTCAGGGCAGTCGCAAAGTTTACCACGCTTGGCTACAGCTACACTTATGGACTGAAGACAGGCCTTTGATTATTACGTTTCACTGTTGTAGTGAAAGCTCTGTTTGGTTTTCATGGTAACTTGCAGCAAACAAAGCTGACAGTGTTTACGGTTGTTTATTAGTGTGAAAAAAAGAGGTAATGAACTGATCCAGTTGCTGGATTAGATAAAATGTCACAGCTTCTGATCTTTTCTCAACTAAACCTCAGCAACAGTTGACAGAAAACAACATTCAGATGATCTGTATTTTTATAATAAACTAATTCTGTGACCTCAGCGGCAATAAAATCACATCTATTCCCATCTAGTCGTAGTTCAGGACCACCTCAGTCAACACGGCTGACCCCGCTGCTTCACATCACAATAAAATGTTTATCTTCCCGCTTCCATCCGCCAGGCCTTCAGCTTTATGTCAGCTCACAATGGGAGTTCAGTTGGACTGATGGAGGCGCTGCCCCCACGCTGTGATCTTCAAAAACCCCCATCAAACCAAAAAAAAGGAAAAGAGATCAAAACTGTGCTTCCCTTTTTCCCGAGGTGCTGTGAAACAGGTTTTTCTGCCTCCTCGTTTTGCATCCTAAACAATGAAATCTGACCAATAAAATCGCTTCTTACAACCAATGAGCAAAAACTTTACAGTAACAGCAGGAAAACCGAGATGAGGTCGAGTACGGGAAGCGCAGGAAAAATTCAATTGTAAAGCTTTTATCAGCTCATTTCTCCTTCAGATCAAATTTCAAAATAACTGAATTTTTATTTTCTATTCTTCACAAAGCAGATATGTTGGGACGGCCAGGCTGTGATATGTCGTCAATAAAAACCTCTTAAACCACATTCAAAATGATAAAAAAAAAGAGCAAACAAGCTGTTCACCGAAACAAACACATTTACTATCCAGCTCAGCTGCTGAAATATCGAAGGCTGAAGGGCACGAAAGCAGTTAAAATCAGCCTCTGGTCCAGCAGGATATGAAGGTTTGAAGTGGAGCAATTTTGTGCTGCTTCCTCTCTTGACAGACAGTCTCAGTTTCTCTATGAGTCAGCAAATGGACTGCCACAGGAAGCGATATGCAGCACTCACGGGCATATGGCGCTGTTTACGCAACACCACTTGAGTTTACTTGTGCTGAAAAAACACATCTGCTAGGCGCAGCGACGCAACGGCAACTCAAACACGGCTCAGCGTGGAGGAAAAGTGAACCAAGAAGAGCATTTGGTTGAGTTTGCCTGAGGTCAGAAAGTTGTTGTTTTTGGATGCATCATGTCAAAGTAAATAAGAATATGGTTACACAAGAACGAGTGTATAGAGCGACATGTAAAGTGGCCATTAATAAAGGAACTACAGTTCTCAAAAAGGGAGACTCCCATGTTAAAATGTGCAGCAGTAGGTGTGGCTGTGAGTGAACTGCAAGTAAAAAGCTTCAGTTTTTGTTAATAGGACGAGGACACACCCATTAAAATGACAGAAGTTACAGATTCCAATAGATCCCAGTCAAGCGCCATCAAACCTGCTTCCTGCCACAGGATGGCAGTAAACAGGCACTGGGAGGTGTTTTATGGCACAGAATGCTGTTTAAAGAAGGACTGTAGCACTGCGTGCCTCGCTTGACCTCACAGAACAGCCATATTACATCATGACACTGGGATGATACTTATGGACCTGATCTCGACCGTCTCTGCGGTGATGCAGCTGTTGTGAAAGTCATGAGACATCAAGTCTCCCTCTTCCTATAGGAGACACTACAGGACATTAGACAGGCAGCTCGCATCATGATGTGCGTCATGTGACTGCAGCTGCAGGACTGATGGCTGTGCAGTAGACTGAATGCAGTGGACCATGAAATTACTGCATACAGTATGATTCATAGAGCTCTGCAGTGGAGCTATGCTGAACATCATGAGAGGTCCTCAGGTCTGAGTATCCTGGAGACACCGTGTCAATCAGCCCTGCAGTACAGGGGGGTGAATAGACTGGTATCTACTGTTTTTACTTTTTGGATTTACTGACCGCTCAAAGCACTTTTACACCGCAAGCCACATTCACCCATCTAACCATTTATGTGGCCTGTTATTTGGAAATATTAGTGGCATATTTCCATTAGCATTCAATTATCCAGTGTCAGTGCCATCACATAGACATTAACATTTTAACTGAGATTTTCAGCCACTTCAAAATGATTACCAGTCATTTCCTGACCATTTCTTAATAATCTTCCATCGTGTCAGTAAAAAAAAACCAAAGGAGAAGTAATGGAAGAAGTAATGCCGTTAAAAGGAGGCCAACATCAGGAAGCACATCATTAAGGGATCACAATAAATCAGTGAAAACACAAAGGAGATGCTTCATCTACGGCCCAAACCTTTAATACCATTAAATGCTTAAAGATTTTCATATTTCCAAGCAGACAAAGACATCCTGCGTTTGGTGTACAGCAGAATACCAGCGTTGAAATCACTGCATGTTCACCATGTTGGAAAAATATATGAGCTAACAGACTATCCCAGAGGCTGTGCCAAGTAAGCTAGTGGAATATTGTTAGTTTGTTTTGCTAAAAGGCCAATCAGAGGTTCCCTGGTATCTTTTGGCTTTTAGGTCACCAAACACTGCAAAATAGAAGATTTGGGTCATTTTTTCCAACGAGCCAACCCTTCAAGCTTTCTGAAACCAAAGCAAGTTTGAAGTTGAGTCAATATTTCTATGTAGCATCAATGAAAATATTCAACTTAAACCTGTTTATTTTTGCTGTTCATAACTAGAGACTAGAAAGGTGAATAACACGAACCTAAACATTGGCAGCATGTGGGTAATTAAGCATTATTCTCAGTCTTGAGTACGTCTCTAAATAAGTGTAAAGTCTTTCACTATAGAACACGACTATACGCGTCCTTCAATGCTCCACAAACGGATGAGCAGCGTAGAAGGATTTCTACACCTTGGAGCTAAGGCAGAAACACCACGATTTACTGCATCTGTGCAGATTTTAGTTGGGATTTACAAACGCGAGTCTCTCACAGAGATCGAAACAAAGATGTTACAGAGACGATCAATAGAAAAACATCCACGAGGCTCCTGATGAGATGTAGTGGAAACTAGGCCTCGGCTTTGGATGAATGACTACAGACAGACCCGAACTGTTCAGCAACAGCTCGGCCAAGCAGTGTGTTCATTTGGCTGCAGCCACACTTGGAATTTTTGCTGCCACAAATAAAAACTGTCACGAATATAGACGCTCGACCGTTCTGACATCTTGCTACTGTGGCTGTAATCGCTTGTGGCCACTCTGTCAGCCAGCGCTGGAGAGCTGTGACTCGATGAAATGTTCTGGTATGCAAATGATTTAACATGATGATGATGCACATTATATTTTTGCAGATCTAACTCAGTGATATTTTTACTGAATGCAGAATATCTGCTGCTTTAGTGTCAGTGAGGTCCACGTGAAGCGAAGCTCTGCAGGCAGAAACCTTATAAAAGACATCCTGCTTCTTTAAAGGCAGAACGAATCCAATTAAGCGGGACTGCCTCTGAATGAATCTATCAGCAGCCCCATCTTCTCGATCGGCCAGAGACTGAATTACACTGATCACATTAGGAGTTCAGCCACTGCCATTTCAATTAATCCCGCAGCAAAGACCGAGATTCCAAGAATGCAGTATTCTGGAAAACACAGCGGTTTCCACTGACCTCAGCTTCATTAGCAAATCTGAAAACATCGAGGCTCAGGCTATAACGCTTTGCTCTGGGCAGGCAGCGTGAAACTGAGCGGCGAACAGGAGAGTGGATCAGATAAATGAAAGGCACGTGGTCCCAACATGCCACCTTTTCCATGTCAAACCTCTGCGATCTTCAGTGGGTGAAATTACAGATTCCTTATTACACACAGTCAACCGTCATCCATCCACTTTATTCTGGAAAATCGTATTATGTGGCGCTATTATGTATTATCTGTAACATGCTGCTTAACAAAGGTTCTAATTACATAAAAACTGTGAATCATTCATAATAAAGTTGGAGCAGGTTTCCAGGTAAAACAGTAAACCTGCTGCTGGGAAACAACGGGGGTGTTGGCAGGTATGATGACTGAAATGCTAAAGCCAGAAAATGTTGACTGAACAATGATTAAGTCATTTCAAGCAAACACCCATCTTGAAGCTCACAGTCGCACTCGGATTACGCTGCTTTTTATTTAGTTTCACCTAAAAAGTAGCCAAGAACAGAGAACCAAGCACATTTGTAGAGGAGCCTCTGATTGTGATGATTTATAGAATTAATACAGAACTATATAATCATAATATTTTACATAACTAGTTTTATAAGAATCTTTTCGAGCGGAGCTCAGACTGTGACCTTCCTCAGAGATGAAAAGCTACAAATCCAAGTCGACTGTGGGTGAAATATCTGCAAAGTTAAATGTCAGCAAAATGTCTAAAAATGTTAATGCAGAATAAGAGCAGAGAGAAAACTGCCAAAGGAATAAAAGAGAGGGACATTTTGAAGGTAGTTAGTTGTGACTGAAATTCAGGTTTTGATTTCCTGGTTTAGCGGTTTCCAACCCGGCACGCCGCTCAGATCAAGAGGATCTGACAGGAGAAAGATTTAAAACCACAATATGAAAGAAGACTTGATGCGACGCGTGAAAGTCCTCACATCTGACTTCTGATGTCTGATCTGACTGAAATTTGATGCAACACATCAAAGTTTATTTATGCTTCTGTCACAAAGCATCTCAGATGTCACATCTTACATTATAATGAAGTCTAAGATCAGGACTCAGTCAAATACAGTTTGTAACCAGACTTTCAAAGGCAGGGATTACGCTCTCTGCTGATGTGGACTCGGAGCTTAACTTTCATTTGTCTGTGGCTTTTACATCAGTTTTACTTCTGTAATAGCTCACGTGTGTTCCTCACACTCCAGACATGCCACACATCTATTACAGGATCATTTTCAACAATCTTCATGTTATTCAGACTGCATCGGGGTACGAGTTACTGGAAAACTCAAACAACATTTCTAAACTCCTCCCCATCCAGCATGAAAGCATCTGATCTGCACTGACAGGAAACATGTTTCTTTTAATAGAAAAGAAGAAAAACAGAAAACAGAACATAAAAAACGAATGCAAAATTCACACAATGCAAAAATTACATTTAAACTAATCACAGGCAAACACTTCGCAGTAACAAATAAGTGAGATACAACAACTAAAAGGCTGAACTGAAGTGACACCTGAGGTGTGCCGACAGGCGGGCCGTGAGTCTCGAGTAGATCTGGTCTAATCTCCAAGACCTTTTGGAAAAAGCAGATTTTCAACAAATTGCTCCTGGGTGGCTGGAAGATGTTGGTCTTTCAGGATATTTTTAAAACGGTCAGTAAGCACAAGCTGACAAATCACTTATCAAACCAGTTATGACCATAAGGCTTAGAAATCGTGGACTGGTTTTAGATATGTGCACAAGCACAACCATAAAAGACCCAAAAAGAATAAAAGACAAAGCGCCTCCATTGTTTCCAGGCTTGTATCTGAACGTATGTGAAGAGCACCTGTGGCATCAGCCATCAGAGCCGTGCAGAGCTCCTGTAACAAATGACTTCCGTCTCTCACGCGTGCTGTTTGGATGAGCGCTGCAACCTATAATCTGGCACAATCATGCATTCAGAGAGTGTATCCTGATATATCCTTGCCTGCTACAAGCAATGACCTGCATTACACTCTGTCTGAAAGCCACTACTATAACCAATATCACAGCCTGCAGCAGGGAAATCGAAGTGCTGCCTGCCATCAACTCCTCACTCGCTGAGAAAACCGTTTGACTCCAAGCTTGGCTCTAAAAGGAAAGCTTTAACCATCAGACTGCTGTTGGAGCTACATTTAGTTAGCAGACATGCACATCAGTGAGAGCCCTCATAAAGACGTGCAGGGTGTACCGCAGGCAGGGACTTAATTGAGCGTGAAAGGCAGTGGATGACCTCTGGTGCTTCAGCGCTGCCGCCAATCAAACATCTGCCAGCCTGAAGCGGAAGGACGACCGCCCGCTACCCAAACACGCACACGCAGTCCTTCATGCTCAGCTTCATCTGGGAACACAGACCGAAGCAGCTTCAGATACAAGTGGATTAACTTTGTGAACTCTGCGTTGGTTAACGAGTAAATGTGAGGCAGCTGATCGAGTCGGCCATGTTTGAGAGATCTCATTTACAAATGGATGCCATCGGCCCAGAAAGACTTCCTGTGACCAATCAAATTGTTGTTTTAGCTTTAAAAAAAAAAAATGCTGTTTTTATTTGGTTCTTGTCCTTTTTTTAAACCATTGATGCGCTTACCAAGCAACTGTTAAGTACTAACGTGTGCAACAAACACAACAGCAGTCTTATATTGTAAAGACCCTGCAGCGTTAATCAGACGAGCCAATGAGCTGCAAACCAGGAGAGCTCTGAAGAGGAAAAGTAGAAAACTTTCATGCAAAAATCTTTTTGCATGAAACAGTTTTTGCCATTTATGCCTCCAAACTTTGAACAGCCAACATCACAACACGAGGGAAGGAAACACTACGGCTAATTGAGCCACACGATTTGAATCCAAATCAGGATTCTGGCTTAATTTTCATTGATTTAATGAACACGACCTCATACTGCACCACGCAGCTCCAAGTTTCCTGGAAATAGTCGGGATGAGTAACAGTGTGTTAAGAGACAGATACACAACTGACACCAGACGATGAGAACAAAAATTCAAACATCTGGCACAGCAGAACGTGACGAGCTTGTTCCCAGAAGAACGTCGTCATCTGTTCTTTGGAAGTACTTCAGATTTAGCATAAGTGATGAATACCTGTAGAGCTGTGTCTATGACACAAAGCAACGTAACTGACTTAATGAGCTGCCAGCAAACACAGCACAAACTGCAGTATTATTAATGCGTGACGACAAAGTAAAACAGGTCAGTGGCTGCGAACATGAATCGCGCAACGTCAGCTCAGACGTCCATGAAAGCGAGCGTGCGCTCTGTCCATCTCACCTGAATCTCCAGCCAGTCGTGTTCCCCTTGGCAAAAGGTGAGAGTGCAATAAACACAGTGAGCACCGAAGGCTTCAGGTAAACGTGATGTCGGACAGATGTTGACTTCATTTCCTGTTGTTTTTTATGCTCTTCTCAGCGGTGCACTGAATTTAGGTGAATGAGGAACAGTTTTATTTTGATGCAAAGATTTGTACATTAGCACTATACATAAAACTCAAAGCATAATCCTGATAAATAACCTGATAAATATCATTGTGGTCATAACTGCACCCGTAACAGATAACTCCCCGGAAATGTTCTAACAGCTGGAACCAAACTACAGCAGCTTATTCCCAGAACCTCACGTGGGATGCTGAGATTTCTCTCACTTCTCGCTTGTTTTGTGTCTCCTGCATAAAAGCAAAGTTGAGCCAATCAGCTCCAGCTCCAGCGAGCTCCTCCTCCATTTCTGAAAGTCGGCGACGTCGGACGAGCCGATGGGTTTTCGACATCCTGCGAGAAACCGTCACTCCGGTTTATCGCTGCTTTTTGGCTGCTGTGAAAATAATTTCCGAACTTTTGGGAGTAATAAAGCACAACTTTTGTATTTCATGGTGTAACTCAGCTCTTCCCCTCTCTTTCTAGAGTTTTCTGTATGTTTGAGCATTTTAATATGTTCATACATCTAAGTAGCTCTTTGAATGCCACCCATACTCATTTATACATGACACAGCAATAAGAGAATCTAGCACTCACATTTGTACAGGCACAAATCCTACAGACACACACATGCATGCGTGCACGCACACACACCGTCTGCAGCTGCTGAGGCGACTGTGAGCTTCGATTCAAAAACAAAAGCAGTCAGAAAGCGTCAGGATCCCTCACAACATGAAATCTGTGAATTCGCCACCATTGGTCTCGAGTCACGTCAGTCAAGGAGCACCGGCAGCTGATTGGACGACCGAGACGAGCAGATCGATGGCCGCTGCCACGCAGGCTTCATCCCCGAGACCTGGACTCTGTCAGCCTCTCTCACTGTGCC
>NW_005187578.1:557920-563305 GCF_000239375.1 Pundamilia nyererei | reverse complement strand
CTCCCTCTCTCCTCCCCCCTCCTCACATGCTGACACTCACCACTGACCTTGCAGTGCTCGTTTCCCCTCGCCGCCGGCAGCGGTAGAGCAGCAGCAGCTCAGCTAAACGCCGCAGGTGAAGCTGCAACGCTGCAGAGTGGCTCCAAAAAACCACGTCGGTATCATTCCCCCACCGACGGCTGAGGGGAAAGGATGCTAAAACACACACACACACAGATGCACACACACTCTGGAAAGCTGACATAATGAGCGTGTGTGTTCTGGCTTTGTGCATGTGCGAGGTCGACGGTGTTTTAATCATCCTGATTGGAGAGTAATTACGCAGATTTGTTGAGAGACTGCTGCTGAAGGAATTTGGCGTTTTTAAAAATGTGTGTGAGCATGTGCATTTACATCTGTGTGAGTGTGTGTGGGCCTCTGCGATTGTGTAACTCGGGACTAATTTTAGTTGAAGACCTTGAACACGAGGACGTTTCTTAGAAGTAAAGAACATTTCAGAAAGCTGGTGCGATTCAAAGAGAGACGACATTCAGAGCCAGGTTTTCTCTTTCACGATGATCTGCTCTTTGAACAGATCCTCACTGTTACCCTCCCGCTGTGACCGGCCCCACGGCGCTCAAGGACGACGTCTAAATGTGGACATTTGGCTGCAACCTCAGCTCCGAATGTTGAGCACAAACATGAATCGATGCTGGTTCAGGCGGTGCTGCAACCGCAGGCATGGGAGCGTTAAAAAGATGACAAGAGGACGGTTTCTCTAACAGATATTGATCCTAAACACACCTCAACATTCACAACAAGAGGCACAAACTGAAGGTTTCATCACAGCTAGCAGGAATCCAACGCAAAAAGTCGAAACCTCGTGCAGGACAAATGTGGGAAACTGCCCCAAACAAGAAGTCCGAGACTCTCGGCTGCCCAGAAAACCTCGACGAGTTCTCACACCTGCCAGAGAGCCATCACCAAGACCACTGTCACACAGGCCTAGAGACTGGCTGCCAACCACCTGGCAAATACCTGGAAACCACTTGGCAACCAGCGGTCGCTAGGAAAATTGAACCCTATAAAATCCTTGACCAGCTTTGACGCCTGCCAAACAGCTGCTAGTGCTCGGGGTTAAAAATAACAACAGTCGTAATCTGGTTTTAGAAACATGCTTAATAAGTTTGCTGATGTGGCACAAAATGAGGTTTTAAAAAGATGTTTTCATCTATGCTAGTGAGCAAACTTATGGATTTATTCAGTCTGTTTTTAAAAGAGTTCACGTTTCAGTCCAAACAGAAGGTCAGCCAAGTTGCACTTTCAATTTCAGAGGGTTAGTGTAGACATGGTCTCGGGTTCAAGGTTAGATAGCAGAGAAACGCTTGATGTCGGGTCCTCGCGAGTGTGGAGCAGCTCGGTGCGTAACGGCCACAGATGGCTGCTGCAGATACCGTCATACCTCACACAGTCAGGCGGCTCAGGCTCTAATTTTAGAGTCAGACTGAGCTGAAAACACTCCAGACAGGCACAAATCACAGCAGCGCTCGGTCTGTTAAAATTACCTAAAACTTTTATCGCAGGGCTCTGTTTCCTGAACCGCAGCGTAGTTCAAAAGATGCAATATCAGGACTAAATGGAGGGGACAGGACCAGATTTTATTCTGTTAGAGCAGCAAAAAACAACCAAAACAAGAATAACTGGTCAATTATTGAATGAACAGGGAAGGACACAGCTTCCACTTCCACTCTTATATAAACATACAGGCTGCAAAATTAAACCTGACAGAAACTGTTAAAAAATAATCTCCAAATAAACACTTTCCATTAAGTCGCCTTTATTTTGCTCAGACATTTGCCAGAAAACACTCAAAGCTTCAGTTACTGTTTCCTGCTGCTGCTACTTTTTGAAATATTTACATATTATATTTGCTACATTTTATTAATCTTGTGTAGATTTTGTTTTTCGTTTTTGTATTTACTACTTGTGAGAGACAAACAAAACTTTATTGTTCCTGAATTTACTGAGATGATTCTGATTAGGGCTGCCACAAACGATTATTTTGATAGTCGACTAATCAGATCATCATCCATTGGACATAAAACGTACAGCTTATTGCACCAGCAGCATCTGCTCTTATATAACTATCATTAGCTTACAGCTTTAAGTGTTTAAGGTCTGTGCTAACTAAAAATAAAGACAAGATGATAGTTTGTTAAATTTTAATGAAGTTTGCAGATTGTTTCGGTGAAGTTTAATAAACTCCTTGCTATCTAAAATATAACAGGACACCGGAGTAAATTCTCGAGCATCTCACACTTCTGATAATCAGCTGTCTTCTTTATTCAGCTGTGTAAAAACTATAACTTTAATCTCAGCCAAACCGATTTACTCAGGAACAAATAAAATACTATAAAAAAGCCAAACAATAACATTTTTAAGTTATCTAAGTGACTTATATATCATGTTTAACCTAAGCAGCGAAAGACGGCTGAAAACGATTTCCCGGGAGTCCGGTGTTCTCACGGCTCTAGTTAGCCTAGCCCCCGGCTAGCTATCAAGCTAGTGGGTAACAGACGTCTCCGAAAACGTCAGAGTGCTTTTGAAAATATGTGGTGTCTTGATAAACTGAGCAGATATTTGAGGTTTCCACAGCTACATTCTCGCCTGAAACTGTTAAACGTTTATTTTGTGACCCAGAAAGAATAATAAGAGTAATATTAAAACTAACTAGCTGCCGCCATTGTTGGAAACTGAGCTGGGCGCTATGAATTCTGGGATAGGTTGGGCCACGAAGTATACAACCAACCCATCCTTCAAATCTGGGGAAACGAAGGGCGTATTTGTCGGACTCTACGAATTTGGACAGTATTCGTCGTGTCGGTGTAACATAATCGGCCTACAAACGCGGGCACAGGAGGATGCGGTTCCAGAATTTGGACACAGCTAAGATACCGGACACAGCTTCTTCTTCGAGGATTAACGGCAGCTGGCATCCTTGTACATGCAGTGCTGCCATCTTCTGTTTCAGTCCGTTATTACACTCTTAAATCCTGCTACTTATTCCTGCGTCTTTTGGGATCTTACAAAGCTTCAAACGACGCGTCAACTATTAAATTAGTCGTCGACGATTTTGATAGTCGACGTAATCGTGGCAGCCCTAGTTCTGATGGTGTTTTATTAGCTTCTAGTTGTTTCTTAAATTAGCTTTTTATCAAACAGCTTCAAACCTAAAATAAGTAAAATATGAACAGAATCTGAATACACACCAGCTGGGACGTGTATGTAATGTATCTCAGCGAAGATGGAGTTGATAACGAAGCTCAGCTGCACAAAACCATTTTGAACCACAAGGTGCATCCAGTATTTTCCATGTGAGTCGTGCACTCTTATTAAAGCTACTGTTAACTCAACAATTACATTAAATTCATGTTAATATGACACCTAGCCGAGAGAAACAGACTTGGTCTGAGGTCAATGTCTGTCAGCTATCTGCGATGAACAAAGACCAGAAGCTAAAAATTAGCAACGTTTGGACAGTTGATGAATTTACGCCAGTTGACACAACGTGCTCCCTTGTGACTACAGAGCTAAGGTTAGGCTAATATAAACATGCCAGCACAGGGAGGATGGAGCATGACGGTTAAACAGTTTTCATTAAAAGTTCAAGCTCCAGGTCTCGAGCAGAGGTAAACACCATCAGGTGGCAGGAAGGCCACGCTGAAAATGGACCAAACGTCTGCGACGAGCCATCCACAGCACGAGCTTAGTTATCAACACATCGCTGATAGTTTTGGATAACGAAAAAGTCGTGAACGTGAGCTGAGCCGGCTCGAGAGCCATTCTTGGCTGACACGTTCAAACACCGTGAGCCCACAAAGCTCATTCGTACAGATGTGCATGGATCAAAGTCTCCCAGTTGTTGTGAGGTCCGTTTCTGCTTGACCTACAGCGCTAACCAGAAATGATAACAAAATGCTGACGACTGACCAGACCCCAATGACAAATCACATCACACAAAGTGAACAACCCTCTGAACTGTTACTAACATTCAACACATACATGATTTATTTAGTAGATTAACCTTTTTCTGACTTCTGTTTGGTGTAAGATTAAGAATAGAGGTGTACAGAGGTATGAGTTCAGATGGCAGAGCACACGATCAAGGCTCATGTTTACATACATTAGTCAGCAGATCACATGATGATGTATGATGTTGCCCGTGTCTGTCAGTCCCTCAGTTGTTCTCCAGTAAGATAACTCGTTGTTAGTTTACATATGAACCCGCAGCTACTGGAAGCTTTTAAGGTGGAAATATTTCTTACATATTATTTCATTTAAGTGTTAAGTGCTGTCATGAATTTGAGTCATTTGTCCTTACTGACTCGCACGTATGTCATGAAGATGTGAATATTACAATAAGGGGGTGGAACGGCAGCAGTATACCTATGAATACAAATTGATTGATTTATGAACTCCTTAAAGTCAAAATTCACAACTAATGTTTGTAATATTTAACCTCATCTACGATTCACTTTTATTGAAATGTTTCAAAACAATCAACTAAACGTGATTTCTTCCTGTTTAAATCGGCGTAACAGTAAATTAGATGCTGGGTTCATCACTAGTTTGAGCAGCCAGAGGGTTTTTTTAGCCCCGCCCATGACCTTTTCCTACACCTGACCAAGTGAAGCCAAACATCAAACATCCAAGCAGGTCACTGCGTGGTGTTTGTAGACAGTGCTCATTTATGCCAAGCTTTAGTCACTTTGCTTATTCTAAAATAAGCTAAGTTTAGCTGTGTTTTTTTCCTCCTGCTCATTGTGTTCTGACATTCTTTCCACAGACTTCACAAACAGCCTCTCGCATCCAAAAAAGGACAGACTGCAGAGCCAGAGGGACCTCACAGCGAGCGTCTGGACCGCTACCGCGCGAGTCGCGTGTGCTCTGAAAACAAAACACCGAGAGAGGAACACGAGAGCGCCACGATGGACGGGTTGTGGTCTTTAGATACGACACTGTGTACCTTTCTAAACAACAATCTAACTGCAAAAATCTCTTTTAAAAACATGACGCTGAACTGAAAGGCAAGGTCTGGCAGCAAACAGCCATAAGGGAGCGATGTGGGAACTACAAGATTAAGCTGTGCCGTGAAGAAAACACTCTTCCTGTTTTCACAGCAAAGGTTAAAGGTTGGACTGACAGCAGCCTGAAATTCAGCCGGTCCATATCAAACATGCGGAGTTTAAATGTCAGCAGCCTCCTGATATGATGAGGTTCCCCCTCAGCTACAAAACCAAATACATTTTTATTCCACTAATAAATGTGAGAATATTTCCATCAAGCGACTGTACAGATGTGATCTGCTGATGATCCACAGGCTGCTTCCACACACCTGGCTGGAGA
>NW_005187578.1:545864-556764 GCF_000239375.1 Pundamilia nyererei | reverse complement strand
CATCACCGTACGCTGGTGTCTCATCTTCTGAAGGTTACATTATTGCTGTTGTTTATGATTGTTTTCATGATCAATTAATCTGCCAGATATTTTTCTCGATTAACTGATGATGATGATCTGCAGAAGATCAGAAAATGGCAACAAATCCCAACAGTCTCCTAAAGGCCGAAGTCGTCGATCATCTCAGGCCGATCGTAAGTATGTTTCATTAAGCCAGGCCGCACATCGAGAAGTCTGAGCCATCGGATCGATCAAGGAATCAAGACTGGGCCCGCTACAGGTGCAAGCAGCTCAACAGGAAGGGAAAACCTGACCTTGTTTTTTCTTCAAATTAAAGAAAGAAACGTTGATCCCACCTGTAAATAACACAGGTGCTCCAACATTTCTTCTTATTTCTGATGTTTTTAAAGGTGTTCCAGTTCAGATTCCCTTTATAGCAGCTCTGATTTACAGCAGATTTGGTGATTCTTTTCATTCATGTTCAGAACAAAGCACCAAGCTTTTAGTAACCTTTATTTCTTTTTGCTGTCAGCTGCACCAGATCTCAAGAACTTCTATCACTCTCATTGAAGCAGTTCTCAAAATAAAGCTCCTCCAGCTTACTGCACGTGATGTTTTGTACATGATTTCCATTCATGCTGTGCCTCTTATGCCGAGTAATACTGCGGTTGTGTCCATTTGCAAAAGTGTTTACCTATGAATAACCCAAACTCGGCGCTGAACGTGGACGATGCTGCACGGCCGTTGAATTCTGGCTGTTTGATAAATCGACCGTAACAGGGAAGCGAGTGACAGCGTTCACCAGCAATGGAAGAAACACATTTAAAAAGGTAAATATCACAAAAAAAAAACATCTGAAAATCACAGACGATGGCTGCAGTGGACACTTTTAACAATCTGTTTCATTCAGCTCTTCGTATGGTAGAATTTCAGGGGTTTCTGTGATTAGTCAATCTCCACTAATAACCCATGTGTAACTGTTTAAGATGGTTCACTTATCAACACTGGGCCAAAACAATTGGAAACTAAGACCTAAGACAGACTCCTGACTTCTTAAGACAAGCTGGTGCTGTTTGCTCAAAGCCTGCTGGTACAATCGATTTATAGCCAGTAGATGAAGACAGTTTTAAGGCAGGGTTGGTAAATGTGGCATCAGCAGACCTCCTGCAGCACTGGGACCAACCAGGCACTCTGCCAACATCCAAAGAAGTGACGACAGCATTATGAAAAACATTAGGCTTCTGGGGAGCGAGCAGAGGTGCTTCATCACAGAGCCGAAAGGCCACATGTGACTGTTTAAAGCATCGTTTAGTGGCTACAAGTCGACGGGCTTCAGGATCTGAGTGGTAGACTGAAGCGTCCTCTTCAGATCACCCTGAATGTAAATGTCTCTGCATAATAACAGGAGAATAAAAAATGTTTCCCATCAGGAATATTTCCATTTATCTCCACTTATCTCCCCATGCGCTTATCTGACTGTTCGTTCAGACTTAAAGAGCAGCAGCAGCACAGGGAGAGGCGACAGCAGCGACGGCGGGTTTGTCCTACATAATGACTTAATTGAGGTGGTTAACACTTTGAGGATAATAAGAGCCTCTAGACCACAACACACCCAGGAGTGAGAGCTCTGGAAATGGAGCAGCGCTCAGAAAAATCTGTGTCGACTATAAATGCCAACAGAACTGAAAATGAGCCAAATCAACACAGTTTTATCCACTTCCTGTCTCCCAGTGGCTCAGACGCACACGCCTGATTCAACTTTGACTGGGTAGGTTTGAAGCCAACCCTCCTTTAAGCTAGCTGTCTTCTGATTGGCTGTCCCTTGCAAACCGTGGGAATGAGATGACCATATTAGCGTCATTCCCTCGCAATGCTCCGATACTGAGTGTTTAAAGCAATCTGAAGCCTTGTACCTACACTGATGTCATAACTTGAAACTTGACCCATGTTTGACATGGAATTAAGGAAACGTGACACCGATGCTGATTGGACGAGACTTTGGTTGGATGTACATGAGCATGGGGGGATCGTCGTTGAGACGACAGCGAGTTTGTAACGTCTGCTCCAGAATTCATGTGAAAAATAAGAAAAAAGTGACATCACCGCAGCTGCAGCCTGTTAGCATCTCCCTGTGAACCGACTGTTTAGCGAGCGGGGGAGGGGAGCAGCACATTCCTTCGCCCAATTAGCAGCCAAACAGAGGCGAGAATGAGCTGCGAGCGTGAAAAACTAAGGACCAATCACTGACGCCCACCGTCTGTCTGGGAGCTCGTTTTAGAATAAAGTTATTTTAAACTTGGCCGTTAAATCGTTTTAAAATAAAGTGAAACAGTCACAAAGCGCTGTTTGTCGCCGACACCAACAGCACGCATGACTGAGACTCTTCAGTGGGATGCGTAACCATAGCAACCGAGAAACCTGAGCTCTGTAAAAACTGAGAACATTTTCATTTTTATTATCACAAACTGATCTGATTAACCCTCAGAGGTTTAGTCTTGTTTTGTCTCATCTTTATCGAGTAGTTTCCAAGTAAATGTAAATCCCTACTTTTATTCCCAGCGTAGGCCTTTACTTCAATCTGGAGTCATTTATTAAGGAAGTGTAAATCACAATATTATTATTATTAATAATAAAATATTATAATAATTAGTTCAGTGCCCTGAAGTGCTGTGTGTGTCCAAACAATGTTTTCACCCTTTAAAAGTGGAAAACTTTTAATGTTAAGTTAAACAAACATAAGGAGGGACGTTTGGGTCCAGCAAACACATGCATACATACATACATGCATGCATACATGTATACACGCACCCCTGCGCGGCTCCTTCAGCCCATCGGGGATCGATGTTGAAAGCGTCACATTAACACTAATGCAATCAGCAGTTTACCACCAGGACTAATTATAGAGCAGACTCGAGGCCTGCAGGGATGCAGAGTCCTTGAAGCTGCAGATGCTGTCTGCAGCAAAACCGCCAGCATCCACACACATCAGCAGCCTGAAATACCACCTCCGTCTCCTCCTCCTCCACCACCAGCACCAGCTACTGCTCCAAAGCATAATGAGTCCGTCTGGGGGGAGATTGTTTCTTGGCCCGCAGACTCGTTTCTCATCCTACTTGTCTCAGCAGCCAAGTGGGTTTTTAGGAGAGAAACGATCTGCAGTAAACAGCAGCTGGTTACCTGCCAGAGCTGCTGCTCGAGGAGGAGAAAAGGCGAGGGCGCCCAAAGTCCAACTTTCCCAAAATAGAAACAGTCAAGACTCCACACCCACCCACCCACACACACACACACACACACACACACACGCGCACGCACACACACGCACACACACACACACACGCAGTCTGAAATCACGTATCGCTGATTCAAGGGGTTAAAGTGAGGACAGAGAGTAAGAAGGACAAGAAAAAAACCACTGCAGCAGATCACAGAAACCTCGATGTGTTTTTAATAAAAAGACTGATTTATTTTATTTGACTTCATCTTTAATGCAGCAGATAAAAGATGAGAGTTACAGAGAGCGAAGGAAGAAAAAAGCAAAACAAAAATGCTGAATTTTAAGATGACAAACTCCAGTGTCGAGAGGTGTGACTCACTCCACCTACAGCCGGCAGAAAACAAAAACCCTGTCAAATCCCTGAGAATCAAACTTTAGGACTTCCTCTGTGATGAATGAGACGGGTTTTCAAACTCAGAAACAAGTTTTCACAGCAGAAAACTTAAATCCATCTTCTGCTGCTTCTCTGCATCTGGGCAGCAGTCCAAGCAGAGAGACCCAGACTCTGCTCTCTCTGGCCAACTCCTCCAGCTCTTCTGGGGGGGGCACAGAGGCTTTTCCAGTCCAGCTGGGAGACATAATCACTCCAGCATGTCGTGGGTGCCCCGGGCGACATCCTGAACCACCTCACCCAGCTCCTATCAACGTGGAGAAGCAGCAGCTCTACTCTGAGTCCTTTAAAGTGATGGAGCTCCTCACTCTGTCTCTAAGGAAGAGCCCAGACATCCTTCAGAGAAACTCATTTCTGCAGCTCGTATCCATGAGCTCTTTCTTTCTATCACTATGCACAGCTCGCGACCACAGGTGAGGGCAGGAATCACTTCATCAACAGCCCTCTCTATACCACCACAGACCACCCCGACCTGTCTGTCACCGTCTGCACGAGGAAAAGAAATCCCTGAAACTATCAGAAGTTCACGTGTGACTTCTGCTGCGTTTTAGTAGACGTCATCAATCCATGAAATCCAGAAGCACCACAGCTTCTTTCCAAATGCTCAAACAAACAAACAAACAGCACTTGGACGGGTTTCATCTTCGTCTGGCACCGGTATCTTACACTGGAAGACGTCTCACGCATCCAGTGTGCTATATGAGAGCTGTTTTTATGTTTACACATGTTTTATTATTTACTTGAATACACCGCAAAAGTTCAATGACAATAAATGCTTTGTGATGCCGACAGCAGCTGCGTCATTTCCACAAATCAAACTTTGTGGGCTGGATGCAGAAAATACCGTGAGGGGGGAAACAACAGGAAAAAAGCATCTGGATTCATTTCTGTTAAAGGGACCCAGTCGTCAAATTGCCTCTGAGACTGCCTGACTGATGCTTCCTCTCTGCAACACACTTCCACAAAAATCCATAATATTCCAGGAATCTAATGAAGTGGACATCAGGGATTCAGCTGCGTGTGCATGTAGGTGAATGTTTAGGTCTGTCGATTGAAAATTAAGATCAATTCCTCCTTAATAAACGATTTTGTTGAAACCAAGCTGACATTAAAACTGCACCAGTAGTTACACAGCTGCTGCAGAGAGCAGTGATTTACATACAGGAGGAAATACATTCGTGTAATAAAGTCTTCAGTCATGGTGGTCTGAACTTACAGACACTGACAGTGAAGTCTGACCAGTGTTCAGCCAGCTTAGGAGTGATAGAGTCAGGCTGGCTTCAGGCTACAAACAAGTCTGATCTTCAGAAATAAAGTGCAGCTTATTCACCTGGATGATCAAATAATGTTTGCAGCAGAGCAGGAGGGACAGCTCAGAGAAGCTAACTCCTGCCATCTCCTACAATTTATTCCTGTTTACAGCCCTGCTCTCATCATCGGCTGCTTTTCATCACATCAGAGGGTTAAACTCCACCTGGCCTCACAGGTCTGACCGCACCTTACACGCACTGGCAGCAGGAGTGACTCACAACAGCATTCAGAGGAAAAGCTTTAGATCAGAAATGATACTCAGCTATGAGTTTATATCAGCGTTATCACAGTTACTGCACGGCTCGAGGCAGCGCTTGATAGATTTAGCCCACATCTCATCCTTATTTCTTTCACGGCACAGAAGCAGTTACACCCAACCGACAGGCGATGGTGAAAAGAGAAGGACGCAGTCTCCATTTTTAGATTTAAAAACGACTTGGATATTTTATTTGTGGGGCTTATCCTCCACCGAGCACCTTGTTTTGGTGTTTTTCTTGCTTTTCTTGCACCACATAAAAGTTTTTTCTGTATTGAAAGGCATTTTTATGTTTATTCGACAAAAGCAGACAATGGATGTACAAGTTACCACCCAAGTTTTCCAGTGGACACTCCCTACTGACGAGGACAATGATTCACTCTGAACCATGTGATGACATATCAGGCCCTTCCTTGTTAGATGTTGTCAGTAATGTTTTTCTGGAGTCGTAACTTCCAAACATTCTCTCGTCAAAACTTTTTTCTTCCTCGAGACCAATCTTGCTGAGCTGAGCAGATCTCGGCTGGAACTGAACTATACAGCGAGTGAGTTTGACCTTTTAGGGATGGACAAAAGAGCTGCACTGTCGTAATATTCTCCATATTCACTGAAACTTAAATCATAACTGGGTTTGTTTTTTTAAACAGTTAAATGAATTAGGGCCTTTGTATGTCCAAAGTAACAATCTGCAGCTTATCAAATTGAAAAAAAAACCCAGATTATTTTGCTTCTAAACTGATTTGAAGATATGTGTTACACTCTATAGGTGAAACGTGTAACAATATGGACTAAAAAAAGATTATCTACTTTGAGAAGCATTTTAAGGATGAAGATCATCAATTAATCGATCGATCCGTCATTTACAGGTGACACCTTAAAAATCCCACAGTGAAACAGTGACCATGAACACACCACCGCACTTTTTTTTAGACAGCCATTTACCGTTGTGACAATTAGCCCAACACTTAAACGCAACACTGACACACCGGACTGTAGGGATATCTGTCAAACATGTCAGCACACACACTCACACTCATTGACACACACCGACATGCAACTTACCGGCTGGCATTTCGGTACCGATGTACCGCAGTCCCCGTGTGTGTGTGTGTGATCGTCTGCCGAGCACCGACGGATCCGGGCTCAGTTAGTTAGCCTCCATGTAGCTCCTTCCCCGGCTGCTTTCTCTTTACCTGTAACGGCAGAAATCACCTGACTGTGGCTTCATAAGACACCTTCAACAGAGACAACAGAGAGGCCGGGAGGCTCGTTAATGGGCTAAACAGGAACAGCGGTGTAAACACGGACCGTCCGGGAGGAATTAGCCCGGGAGAGGCTAATGTCTGCGGTCCAAACGGCTGCGGAGGGTTTACGGAGCGGAGACAGGCGGGAGGGGGACGTTAGGGGGAGAGAGTTGAGACGGTAACCGGTGGACATACCTGTGAGGAACCAGCAGCAGGAGGGCTCGTCAACTCCTACACATTACTACAGTGCTTCCTGCTTTACGGTGACAGATAAACACGGAAGTGTGTGTGTAGGAGCCAAAAAAACGCCCCCGCTCTACATATGCTGCCTGCTCACCGGGACGGTGCTAATTATAGCCGCCTACGGGACCCCGGAGCTCACCGCAGAGGGTCAGCGATGCGTTTTTAGCCATGATGGAGTTCAGTCATGTTACCATGAGCTCATTATGAGATACATCACCTCAGCGCATGCTGGGTTTAAGTATGAGGGTCCAAAACGAACACACACACTGACTGAATATTTACATGATTATTTACATTTCAGCCTTTAAAAAAAATATGGGAAAGCACATGGGGACAGTGGGAAAGAAAAACTCCCTTTCAACACAAAGAAACCTCCAGCAGAACCAGGCTTAGGGAGGGCAGGCATCTGCTGTGATCAGTTGGAGGTGGGGGAGAATACACACTGTGAAAGAGAGCCAGAGATGAATAACTAATGACTGAATGCAGAGAGGTGAATTAACACAAAGAGCCGAGTCAAGATGTAAAATAGTCACAAAAACTAATTTTGTGATTATTTTACTCATCACATTTGGAAACCACTATGAGCATTTTGGCTGCTGTCATACTTTATGGATATATAAGTGTTTGACCCTATTTAGATAAATGGGCCGAGTGTTTATCAGCTAAATTATAAACCATACAGGTCTGCACACACTCACACTGCTAGGTTATCCACTTACTGCTAAGTAACAGACTATTACACTAGAATGGCTCTCATCAAATTTGAAGCACAGACTGCAGCACACAGATAATGTCCTGTGCAGGTGAGGCCCAGCACACAGGTAGAAGCAACAGCTTTCTGTTTCTAACCTGTCAATCAAAGTGGCCACGCCCCTAACTTTAAGCCTTACCATTACTGTCAGTAGAGACCTAAAGTGGTTTTTGTTTGTTTACTTTTGTAGCAGGTTGTAAACATGTTTATTTCTGCTGTAAAGTTGGGAATTCACGAGGACTAGGTTGGAGGCAGCCCCTAGTGGACATCAGAGGAAGTGCAGTGTTTGTCATGTCCATGCTGGCTTCATTTTACAGCTCTGATGGTTTTGCTATCAGTGCATATCTACTCTTATGAATGCTGTCTGGATGTGTCACTCTTGTTCCTACTATACGTTCCCAGCTAATATTTCAATGATGAACATTTTTTCCTGATGTTTTCATTAAAAATAGATTTGAAGTGACAGCTGTGTGAGTGTCATCAGCTCATCTGCTGGAAGTTCTTTTAAAACGTAATCTCTATGATGCAGCTCAGCTAATTGATGATGATGAAGACACTAAGCAGACTGCATCATATTGTTTATGATAATAAAAGTGGTGGCTGTAACAGCTGAGGCAGATTCACTAATAATCCCAGTCCCATATTAAGCTGAAAATCTTTCACTTTCACCTCTATAAGTGTGTAAAAGAACGCCTTTCTAACAGCAGAGACTATAGCTGACCAGATTCATCCCAGAAAACAAAGCCATTGGACGTCTGGCATTTGGTGGGAGGGGTCTATGTTTCAGTTTTTCCTTTAATTTGTCACATGTTAGCAAGATAAGAGAATAAATAATGATCTGCAGATGGTAATTATCTGAACTCTGCTAGAAAAAAGAAAAAAGAACGCACAACCCTTCAGAGCTGATGTGTAAATGTGTGTGAAAGTGTGCCGGTTGTGCTTTTTAAGCTCTTAATGACATTTGCTGCACTGTCCAATAGACTTAAGGGTGATTAAGAGCTTTGGCCCCACAGATGGCACGCCGAGCGTCTGTTAAAGTCAACTGCAGCCGGCAGCACCCTCCCTCCGCCTGACGCAAAATACACGAAAACACATTTTTTCTGTGTGTGCGTAATTACTCTAATGCAGGAGATGCCTGCGTGTCACATCTGGACAGAGTGACAGAGGTGGGTCAGCTTATAAATAAAGCTGGGGGGGGGCGTGTTGTGATCACCGAGCAAACATCAACAGATTTATCCGTCAGTCAGCAACGTTTCGCTGTCAGCACAGAAACACAGGAGGTTATTTAACCAGGAAGATGTTTCACTCAGCCTGTTTACGTGTGTGTGAAGAGGGCGGGGCTTCACACACAGAGAGCTCTGTCTAATTTTTAAACCAATGGGATGTCAGACAGGGAGTAAAATAGACATCCATCTATTGCTTTTTTCAATGTAAACCTTTTAGACCCGAGTTTAAAATGTTAAAGCCACACACACCTGATCTGCTGACAGGTGAGTCCCTGCGGGAAGGTCAATCTTTGCATACCTGCCGACATTGCCGTCTCTCACATCCTGTGAATTAATCTGTTTGTTCATGAACAAGTTGTAGTGAAACACATCAAAACCAATAGAGGTGGTGATACCAAAGCCACTGTTATGTGCACCTTTGAAAAAAATCAGGAAGTTATTAACTGACCCAGATCGACTGATCAAGGTCTCCTGATGTTCCCGCTTTTATTTTAAATCCAGAGACGCTGATGTGTGTGTGTGTGTGTGTGTGTGTGTGTGTGTGTGTGTGTGTGAGTGCGAGTGCATGCAGGAATCAATGTAAGGCTGTGAGTTTGCATGTGTGGACTCTTAAATGTGCCCACATTTTCCACTCGATATAACACCACCGGGCACAATCTTACCAAAATGTGTCTGTGGAAACGTAAGTGTTGATTAAATATATTGATTGCAAACTGTTTGTGCCATTAAACATTTCAGCCATGAATGCTTGTTAATTATAACATTTCTAACACATCAGGCCAGTTTGCTGCCACTGAGCCGCTGAAAACAGCCGATTTTAAAAGCCAGGAAGCAGCTGGGAAAACACTCATCGTCACCCCCCTTTGAAAAGTACGTGGTGATTATTTTGTGTTATCAGAAACAAATCCTACTTTAATATATTAGCTGCTGTGTGACTGAGAAATGAACACATCCTGCATCGTATGGAGTCAGTCCACTCATCTGCGATTCTGCTGAGGCGCTGAGACCATAAGTGGCCTGTTCACCGCTGTCTCATCTTCTTCCTGCTCAGGAGGCGGCGGCGGCGTGCAGCACAATATTGACAAGTGTAATCAGCGAGCCGGTGAGGTCAATGAAACGTTAAAACAGTCACAGTTTTCTCATTACCTCCAAGATGGCTGCTGATTGTCGGGCTGCTCTGGGATGTTTTTGTGCTTCGAGTCAGAACCGGTTTAGTTTTTGACGAGCGGCTGCGGTGAACAGATGAGACTCCTGATTGGCTCTTTCTGCTGCTCTCTGAAACAACTTCTGGGTCAAATTAAAGTTCATGTCAGCACCAACAGGACAGAAACAGACAGGAGCAGCATCTGAAGATGGGTCATTTTTAAAGAGAGGTTTTGGAGGAAGACTGGCTGAATCTGGAGATGGTAACTTAGGATCAGCTTTCAGTAGCAGGGTTATCGCAGAGGTCACCTGGTGGTCACTGAATCACTCACAGAGGGAGAGAATAACTGCAGTCAGCCTGAGCCAGTGTGTGCTGATGAGTGCAACCTGTCTGCAACACGTCTCCTTGCATAATGCTGCTGCCATTGTTATGATGTTAATTATTCAATTCAATTCAGTTTTATTTATATAGCAACAGTCACCTCAAGGTGCTTTGTGTTGTAAGGTAGACCCCACAATACTACACACAGAGAAAAACCCAACAAATATTGGGTCGGTGTGTCTGGATCTGCCTCATGTTTGTCTGAACGATGCGTTTCTGTGACAGGTTGTCTGCCACTTCCCTTTCTACTTCCTCTTCAGCATATTTTGAGCCCCGTTGAAGATATTTGCTATTGCTGCTATGCAGATGGCATTCAGTTATACATTTACTGAAACTGAAGTCCTTGTGTGTGCTCCTGGCAGATTTGTATCTACGATGATGAAAGCTCTTGGTCCTCTTTTGACATTTGTTGAATAATCTATCAGGAACCTTGGGCTAACTTGTAACTCTGCTTTCACTTTGGATGAAGAAAGTTTGAAATCCCTGTCAGTGTAAAGGTTAAACACATTTTGGGCCATTTATATGAGATTACAGGAGATCTTATGCTTTGGTGAGTAGCATGAAATGTGTAATGTTTTACAAACCTGCCTCCTACAAGCCTGAAAATGTGATGAAAGTTCACTCGAGTGAAAGAAAATCGAACGCGCCCTTCCTTCTTCTTTAAAGGAGATATTTGACT
>NW_005187578.1:538746-544706 GCF_000239375.1 Pundamilia nyererei | reverse complement strand
TTTAATGTTAAACTGTTATTTTAAAGCACGCATACATAAGACTTTAACTTTCTACGCATGCACGTGCACAAACACACACGCTTCCACACAATCCTCTCTGCAGCGTCCAGAGGTGGAGGTGAAAAGTGCTGCGAAAGCCTCGGTTTGCACTTCAAAGAGCTGTGTGGGCGGATGGTGGAATCCCGCAGAGAGCTGCTGCAGTCATGAAAGGAGCATTTCTGGAGTTAAAGCTTCTCTGAAACGGCCTCTGCTGTCCGGCAAACATCTGCTCAGCTCTGAAGGCTGTTCGACAACAAGCATGGAGGAGGAACAGGAGGAGGAGGTGGGCTGGTGTAGGGTGGGGTGGGGGGGTTCAGTCACCTTATATATAGAGTCAAAATGTCTTGTAACCTTTGCATGTTCACACAGAGAGCAGGGCCAGCCTCCCTCCTGGTGATTACACATATTTTTCTCGGTGTGCTGTTTAAACTGCTGAACTTCCGTCTGCTGCTGTTCTAAGCTCTCCACCAGGCCAGCATCCAACGCAGCTGGAAATGCGAAAAGCTCACTCATGTTAGGACTATCTGGAGTTTGCCTCCACCTTGCAGAGTGAATATCTGGAAAAACTATAAACACACACTGTGTAATTAAACTGGAGCACAAGTCAACAAAACAGACGTGAATCCTGCGTGGCGAAACTCGGTTACAGCAGCCTTAACTTCAGACGCCATCATCCAGCAGTCTGCAACGCCGTCCAGTCAACCTGACGCAAACGCACATTCCTGCTAACTTTAAATGTTTACATCATGCATGTTTGAGCGAGGAGTTGGAAAGTCTAGTCTGTATTGTTCCTTTGGTTGCTAGTAACCCAGCAAATATTGTTCTAAGACTGACTTTATCTCTGCTTTTCTTATTTTTAGTACGAAGGATAAACTGAACTACTCTTGTACCCAAACTTTACTTTGTTTAAAAGTCCAAGAAAGATGTCCAGGTGAAAGGTAGCTGACCAGGACTAGAGCCCGAGAAAAAATAGCAATTTAATGTCCACGTCTCACAGGTGCCTAAACAATACCAGGAGCTGAAGTTTACGCTGCATATTTCTGTTACAGGGTAAGACGTGATCCGTCATGAAGAAGAACAATAACATTTCTGTCAAAACATTTGGACAACGCTGCGTGATCTCAGACTGTTCCTGGAAACCATTCTTGGAGGTTTTCTTAGTTGTTTACAAGAAAAAATGAAAGAAAGGTCAAACAAACCTGAGCATTCATCGTGAAACATTATTCAGCCCATAACGAGCTGCACAATAGGCAGTAATCACAGCAATTTGAGGCAGGAAATTATAGATTGAGGGCACTGGAGAAACTTTTTTCCTTTAAACTGTTTTCATTTTAAAAGTCAAATGATGAGTCGTGTGTCATCAGTTTGAGCGAACAGACCCGAATTTTTATCTCCTGCCAGGTTTTCCCTGAGTTAGGGCTTCGATAACTCCCCACAGCACACACGGACACATGGATGGTCTTTGTTCTTCCTTTGTCGTTGGCACGGTCTCACCTTCAGGCTCTGAAACATCCCTGTAGCTTTGAAAGGCTTGCCTATGTCCGGACTTGACTTGGAAAACCAGTGGATCAACTCTGTGAATGATTGATGTGATTTCATCGTTTTAGGCAGTGCAGCTGCTCGTACGTAAAGCAGACAGTGGGTGTGAAGAGCAGAGGAGGGCCGGGCAGGTTAAAAGAGAGCGCAGCATCTCTCAGGATATTTGATGACAGACTGCGAGGCAGATTACACTCATCTATTATCTCCGTATGAATGACTCTGCAAATTGTTTCCTGCCTGCTGAGTTTATTTTGCATGACTAATAAGCAAAACATTTACACTACCACTGCAACAAATTAGTCTTTTCATTACTAATATGGTTCATGAGATGTCTGTAAATAGTAACTGGATCCCAAAGTGAAGATGTGAGATGTTCTCGTCAATCATTTAAGAAGCTCAAAGACCAAATCTGCCAGTTTCGTCCTACTTCTGCCTGATAGATATCTGAAACTGGGAAATAATGAAAATTGTTGCTGTTTTTAATATTTAACTGCATACGAGAATCCCCAAATCTTCATTATCTCTAAAAATCAACAGTTAAATGTTAAATGTGAAGCAATTTTCATATATTAAATGGTAATAACGCGCCAGCATGAACAGATTGTACCTCAGCTAAAAAGAGTTTTTTGATCGTCTCCTTGCTGCCTAAATCTTCCTCTTCAGAGGCAGCGCTCACGCTGAAGCCGTTAGAGTGTCATCCAGTCTGAGACAGAAGGCGAGATTTCCAGCTCTGGGGATATATTACATGTAAGATTCATAACCCTGATGGCATAAACAGACCCTGTTTATGGACTTTCAGACGATCAAACCAGGAAAGCGAGGAAAAGGAAAAGAAACAGGTTTGTGCTCATTTCATCTGAGTCACCAGTTAAACCATCAGGACTCGTCTTTGTTGTGTAACAGAGACAGGGCCGATTGTGCCTCAGCCACAAAAAGCTTTACATTCAGCTGTCACGATTTAGTAAATGAAAATGTAAAATGAAAATGAATTCAGTCGTTACATGTAAGATTTAAATTTCCAGTTCCTAGAGTTGAGCTTTGAAAGTTTTCTCACCTTCCTCTCCTTCATACGTCTGAAGCCTCATGTGTGTGTTGATAAACCCTTTTGCATTTAGTGTTATTATGAGAAACCTTATAATTGCCTAATTTTGTTTATTTGTTCTGTTACAAAAGCAGGCATTCTTACTTTTGTTTAATGTTTTAATCAAACTTCATTTTAATTCAACACAAAAACAAAACCACAGAACAGAAACAGACCCAAACTCAGCAGCCGAGCAGTCTGTCCTCAGTGCAGGCTGAAAACCAAACAGCTTGGATGGGCTGATGCGGTTTCTCCTCTTAGTATCTGCTTCTTCTTTAAACTGCAGCCAGATGCTGCTTTGTCTATTGTGTCAGTCATATTTATGTGTTTTTGCGACGCACTCTCCTCCTCACCGCTGTCTACCATCTCACTCACTGACTGAGGGGTAGTGACGTGTGGAGCCATCCTAAAATATCTATACTTCCGATACCAGCGTTTCATGTTGTAGGATCACTTCCCATAAGAATATACATATATATATATATATATATGTATATATATACAGGAGCCTTAAAGGTCTGCAGATTTCAGCATGGAGCATTTAAATGCAGACTAAAGATCTGTATTCTGCCAGCTTTGAATCATTCGTCGGCGAGTTTCATTTTGAAAAGCCGAGGTGCTGAAACGAAATCAGAAGTTTAAACTGTAAAAACGTAAGGACAACGAACAAAGCCCGCTGCGCTCGTGCGCTCTCAGGCTGTCGATTCATTTCCGTCAGATGCGAAAGGTGTCGCAGCACCTGTGTGTCAGCTGTGGGCCCTGTTCTTCATCAGGAGGCTGAGAATAGCAGCACTCGATGAAACTGGGAACCGAGGTTTGGAGGAATGAAAACAGCGAGGCAGTGCGAGTGCACCTGTAAGTGTGAGATCACAGTTTGAGCAGGAAGGAAAGTTTCTGACACACGATAACAGCTGCTGAGCCTGAGGTGGAAAACACACTCAAAGTCTGACTGACAGGAGGGCAAATAATCATCTGAACCTGTTCATGTTCCTCATTATATCATATTTTATCACTGTTCTGGTAACTTTGTGTGGTAGTCATGGGTAAAGGCCTCTTATTGGATCATCGCCACCATCATGTCACTGATTAGTTTTGGACTCAACATTTTGAAGCCTCAGACGGTCATTTTTGGAGGAGATGGTGGAGCTCTAACTTAGCTTAGACTCATTAGTCCTGAACACCAAACTAAGCAGATACTCACCAAGACCGAAGCTCAGGTTACATGATGTTTACATCGTGTTTGGTTTCATGTCTTTCTGCATCTCTGAGCCTCTTTGTGTTAGTTTTGCTTCTTTTCACACACATGAGTTACACTTCTGGAAGAAGTCTTCATGTTTATTCGCTCTAAAAGGGCTCCGAGCTCTCGTTGAGCCTTTGAATCCTTGAAAACTTTGGCAGGTCAATGTGACGAGTTGCGTTACAGCTGATGAGCCGGGGGTTCAGGAGTCCCACGGCACAGAGGGAGAAATAAGCCCACTCCAATGTGGCTGTGAGTCGAGGAAACTCTGAAAACAATGAGTCATCCTCCACAGAGGGGGAGACGGCATGTCTGGAAGAGTGAGGGGATGAGGAGACGAGCAGACAGTGGCAGGTGGAGGAACAATGGGTGTTTGATTTCCTGCAGGGATGCGCACATACGCCCAAACTGGATTTTAATTACTTCGTATTCTCTCACTCATTGTTTGAGCTTCTGTGTACTCCAGTATCCCAGTTCAAACCAACCAAGCTCAGCCATTTTCTCAGAGATTAGTTTCACTCATAGCTACTAATTTTTCTTTTATTGTTCTTGCCTTGTTTTATATGTAAAAATATGCTAACATGAGCTTAGAGAGGGGCCAGCAAACATCTGAGAGGGTGTTTGCTGGCATGTATATCATATTTAACTTGAGTAGCGAAAGACTGCGGGGTGTGTTTGCTGTTCGGCCGGGCTCTAGTGATCCTTGACCTCTCAGTCTGCTATCGAGCTGGCGACAGGATGCAGCCAGGGAAAATGTGTATTCCCTGGTTGGTTGGCATTGTAGGCAGGTAGCTTTTGCTCGATGACATGCATAAGAAACCTCGCAGCCATTGTTTTGGTTGCCAGCAGGTTGAAGAATACACGTTCTTCCCCAGCGATAGATCGTTACTGGGGGGGTCATGGACTGGTCTGAAGGCCTGTGCGACTTTCCCAGGGATTTCCAGAAACCGCTCACAACCAGTTGGGGAATATTGATTTTTCCGTGTGGATCGCTCTCTAAGCCTTTGTGACCGAGTCCTTATTCACTTGATCATACATCATCACCGCGGTTGTCCAATGTCCAAAATAGCAGACGACATCGTTTGTGGTCACATCTGCAAAAACTCCGTACATCTGGACTTCTTTTCCCCCTGCTGGCCACTAGAAAGACTGCAGGTTTAAGACTGCTTGGTTTTAAATATAATCTATGTTAATTTATGAGGAAATGAGCACACTGAGTAACTTTACTCTTAGCTGGTTCCACATCATAGTCTTCTTTCTTTTTCTGCTTTGGATTCTTAGGTTTAAATGATTTGGTTGTTTCACCATGAAAAGTTTCAAATAAATTGAAACTTGCACATAAAATCCCAGTTTAAATTCCAGACTTGATGCCTGATATTGTAAGTGTATTGAGTCCCCTCACTGTTTCCCTGGGAGGAGAACGAGACAGGCAAACAAAGACGAGGACACGACAGACTGCAGAACCAGGCTCTGGGTGTAGAAATCCCATTCGTTTTATTTAGTAACAGGTGACCTGCAGCTTCCACGGGTTAGATCACAAATAAAGAAAAGAATGAAAAACAAAAAGCATCTAAACATCAGGCTGACTAAATCTTACTGGGATCTTAAAACTGTGCAGCGTGAACATGAAGTGGAAACCAAACACTACACAGCCGAGTGCACCAACAGCCTGCAGCAGAGCTTCATTAACCAAATATTTTTTTCACATTTCCAACGGCTGTTTGTCATTTTGAATGATTCAAAGGTTTATGGTGAATCTGCCATAAAATTCACACACAACACTGTTAACACTGAGCTGTCTTTATAACATTAAACATACATGGCTGAATCCTGCATCAATGTCTTGGAGCATCTGCAGGGTCAGAGAGGCAGAAGGAGGCCACTCTGCAGGATTTCCTCTCAGTGGAGTGTGCAGGATCAGAAACTCTCACTTTTAGTGACTCTGATCTCTCCTGACCAACGAACCACGGCTGAATACTGGCCGATTGTTGAGTCGTTGACCAAGGGAGCTTATTCAGTATTATTCTGGTTTTGGTGTCTAAGTTAGTCCTGTTGGTCCTGTTC